>NW_022262101.1:35000-38034 GCF_002021735.2 Oncorhynchus kisutch | reverse complement strand
TTCACTCAGGGCCGTCCTGGGTGCTTTATGGACTGTTTGACAAGTGCTGGAGGAGGAAATAGAGCCGTGCAGCATCTGTGATTGAAACCGTGCACCTGGTGATTGAAACGTGCATCTGGTAACCCAAAATTCAAATATGGTCCTAAATGCATTTAAGGGTCATTCTGATATTAATGCCCGCTATGGAAACACCCTACTACGGCCCTCTCTCTGTCGGGGGCGACCTGAGTGCATTATGGACACTTTGAAATTTCACGATGGATACTGATTGCTATACAAGCGGTAACCCAAAAACACAAATATGGTCATAAATGCATTTAACGGTCATTCTGATTTTAATGCCCGCTATAGGAGCACCCTACTACGGCCCTCTTTCACTCAGGGCCGTCCTGGGTGCTTTATGGACTGTTTGACAAGTGCTGGAGGAGGAAATAGAGCCGTGCACCTGGTGATTGAAACCGTGCATCTGGTAACCCAAAAACACAAATATGGTCATAAATGCATTTAACGGTCATTCTGATTTTAATGCCCGCTATAGGAGCACCCTACTACGGCCCTCTTTCACTCAGGGCCGTCCTGGGTGCTTTATGGACTGTTTGACAAGTGCTGGAGGAGGAAATAGAGCCGTGCACCTGGTGATTGAAACCGTGCATCTGGTAACCCAAAAACACAAATATGGTCATAAATGCATTTAACGGTCATTCTGATTTTAATGCCCGCTATAGGAGCACCCTACTACGGCCCTCTTTCACTCAGGGCCGTCCTGGGTGCTTTATGGACTGTTTGACAAGTGCTGGAGGAGGAAATAGAGCCGTGCACCTGGTGATTGAAACCGTGCACCTGGTGATTGAAAACGTGCATCTGGTAACCCAAAAAATTCAAATATGGTCCTAAATGCATTTAAGGGTCATTCTGATATTAATGCCCGCTATGGAAACACCCTACTACGGCCCTCTCTCTGTCGGGGGCGACCTGAGTGCATTATGGACACTTTGAAATTTCACGATGGATACTGATTGCTATACAAGCGGTAACCCAAAAACACAAATATGGTCATAAATGCATTTAACGGTCATTCTGATTTTAATGCCCGCTATAGGAGCACCCTACTACGGCCCTCTTTCACTCAGGGCCGTCCTGGGTGCTTTATGGACTGTTTGACAAGTGCTGGAGGAGGAAATAGAGCCGTGCACCTGGTGATTGAAACCGTGCATCTGGTAACCCAAAAACACAAATATGGTCATAAATGCATTTAACGGTCATTCTGATTTTAATGCCCGCTATAGGAGCACCCTACTACGGCCCTCTTTCACTCAGGGCCGTCCTGGGTGCTTTATGGACTGTTTGACAAGTGCTGGAGGAGGAAATAGAGCCGTGCACCTGGTGATTGAAACCGTGCACCTGGTGATTGAAAACGTGCATCTGGTAACCCAAAAATTCAAATATGGTCCTAAATGCATTTAAGGGTCATTCTGATATTAATGCCCGCTATGGAAACACCCTACTACGGCCCTCTCTCTGTCGGGGGCGACCTGAGTGCATTATGGACACTTTGAAATTTCACGATGGATACTGATTGCTATACAAGCGGTAACCCAAAAATTAAAAGATTATGAATAAGAAGACACAGAGAGGCTTAAAAAGTTAAACTCTCTCTCATGGGATGAAGGGACATACAGGCCTAAAGGCCAAACACCCCTAACCAGGTTATATGCCTCTATCTGGGCATCAGAGGTCACAAACAGGCCTCAAGGCCTTATTTGACCTAACCGGTAAAATGACTTTTTCTGGGAATGAGAGGACACAGAGAGGCTTAAAAGGCTAAACTCTCTCTCATGGGATGAAGGGACATACAGGCCTAAAGGCCAAACACCCCTAACCAGGTTATATGCCTCTATCTGGGCATCAGAGGTCACAAACAGGCCTCAAGGCCTTATTTGACCTAACCGGTAAAATGACTTTTTCTGGGAATGAGAGGACACAGAGAGGCTTAAAAGGCTAAACTCTCTCTCATGGGATGAAGGGACATACAAGCCTAAAGGCCAAACACCACTAACCAGGTTATATGCCTCTATCTGGCCTCAAAACCTTATTTGACCTTTGTTGGACGCCATCTTGGGCTATATGCTGAAACACCAAAACGTGAATAAATCAAAAAGTACAAGTCCAATCTGGATGGGGTTTTTTTTTAACTAAAGGGCACACATAGACGATAATGTACATGTAATTAAAACCATTTTTGTATAAAAAATTTGAATAGAAAATCGTGTTTTAAGTTTTTGGAAAATAGTGAATGTTACAGGAAACATAGGTGCCTGTTAGGGCAATTTGTTTTTGACATGCTCTACTTGTTGCCCATTGAGAGAGAGGGTATGAGACGAAATTTGGGACCTCTAGCCCCTCGGGAAGTATTTTTAATCATTTTATGAAAATTACCGATTTTGGCATTAAAACATAAATAGACGTGCAACTGGTAACCTAAAAATAATATCCTAATTTAAAGTAGTCACCTCGTAAGGTGGTTCAAGGTAGGCACCTGGTAACCTAAAAATAAAAAGACTGTCCTAAATGCACTTGTCGGTCATTCTGATATTAATACCCACTATGGGACTATGATAGTGGGCATCTATCCATGGCCCTCTATCCATGGGCGCCCGTCCTGAGTGCTTTATGGACTGTTTAAACTATTCTGATGGATACACATTGTTGTGCACCTGGTGATTGAAAACGTGCATCTGGTAACCCAAAATGGATGGTAAATAAATCACAGAAATTGCACTATGTCCAACTCTTTGTATGGTGATTGGGGAATTAGGCCAAAAAAAAAGGGGGACAGAGCAGCTCACCTCCACAGAGGCTGACTGCTCTGCCCCCCTTAAGGACAGTGGAACTATTGACCTTCAGACCTAAAGGCCTAACTCCCTATCCAGGAACAGGCCTCTCTCTCTGGGCATGAGAGTACACATAAATCCCTAAAGGGCCTGTCCAACTCTGGGTATGGTGATTGGGGAATTAGGCCAAAAAAAAAGGGGGA
>NW_022262101.1:0-30000 GCF_002021735.2 Oncorhynchus kisutch | reverse complement strand
TCCCTCAGGACGTCCAGGGAGTACAGGAGAGTTCTCCTGCTGAACAGTTTGGCCAGCCGCTTCTCTCTACTACGGCTGACCCCCAGAGCCCTCAATAGCCGGCCGTTGCCATCCGGCCATTTCCCTCGGGCTCCGAGTGGGAATCCGAATACCTTAACCTTCTTTACTTTCAGGGCGGCCATAACGTTCCGAGCAATCGGTTTGTACCTAGCAACTTTCTCTGCGGCTGCGACCATGAGCGTATCATAGGCCATCTCGTACCGCACCGTAACATCCACCACCAAAGCGTTTTCATTTTTCACGAACACCAGGTCTGGGCGCCGCAGTGCACCCGCACGGGTTCTGCAACACATTTCCCTGGTGACGATCCATCCTGCGCTTTCGGCTTCACTTGCTAGCAATTCACATAGATTATGATGCCGTCTGATACGACTGTCTTTCACCGCGGGACACTGTCCGAGAATGTGCGAGCAAGATTCAGTACCCAATAGACAATGGCGACAGACACTAGTTCGGTCCATCCTGCCCCTTGACAACGCCTCGCGAGTTGGGTATACATTGGCCCTTAGCTGTAGACCTGCAATATAGTGGCGTTCTCTTGATCCCAACGTTTCCGGATTTGCCAACCAGTGATTGCTGTTTTTGTCACCACCAAAGGCCTGCACCCCAATTCCTTGCGATGTAAGGTTTTGCCACTTTAGGTATTCGGCTTGCCTCCAGTTCGGACTTCCCGGGTAACTTGGCCTCACCGAACCGGCGGGATCTGTACCCTGTACAGCACTACCTCTCTCTTCTTCTAGTGGGGGCAGACTTGCCCCTTCCCCGCCGGCTCTCAGCCACATTCCGAGATACTCTTTCCGCACAACCGTCCTGCGGGTCACTATCCGTGTTACCGCATCATCTGAATGCCATAAACGGTAGACCCTTCTGACTTGGATGGACGGGATATGACAGGCTAACTTCACTATACCCAGCCCACCATCCTGGCATTTCGAGTATAGCAACCCATCACAGGTGCACTGCGGAAGGTGTAACCACACCTTCACAGCTTTCCTGATCATCCCGTCCAGTACCTCAAGGATTCCCGGCCCTAGCCCGCCGTGATCCGCTCGGTAAACCATCTTTGGAATCGCATATATGCCCAACATTTTCACCTTCTGAGAAGGTTTCAGCGGTGACCGCCCGATCGATCTAATCCAGTTACGGAGTCGTTCGACAGGTTCTGGCTCCATAATGCCATACCACGGGCTCACCCTCATACCCAGGTACGCAACCGACTCCTCCGGTCCGACCATGTGCAGTCTCTCTCCACACATTATCCAGGGTTCACAGAGGTTTATCAGCCGCGCTCTCCGAGTTTTTTGGGTGAGGAAACCGTGGCACTTTCCGGGCTGAATCCTCAGCCCGGTCCGATTGCAGAATTCTTCCAGAATCAAAATATTGTGCGCCATACCCGCCCACGAACCGCTCACCAGCACGAGGTCATCAGCAAAAGCCAGGGTTGTGATCTGCTGATCATCCAATTCGTATCCCAAGCCGTAGCGTTCAAGGGTGTCAATCAAAGGGTTCAGGGCGAGGTTGAACAACAGCGGAGACATCGGGTCTCCCTGCTTCACCCCGACCCTTATGTCAACGGGAGGGAACCGCTCCTCGTTGACTTTGATTGACGTTGTTACTCCCGTATACGAGTCTTTCACGATTCCAATGATATGTTCATCGAGCCCTCTCTGACCGAGTGCCTCCAAGATGTGCAAGTGGCTCACTGAGTCAAATGCACGCGCAAAATCGACAAGCACCACGGCCAACATCTCGCCTTCCCTTCGGCTGCGCTTGATTAGACCTCCCAAGATCATCAAGTTCTCCGAACACCCAGGTGAGGAAATAAATCCTCTCTGGCGCGGGCTAATGGGACACGCCCGCGCCAGCCTGTGTGTCAGGATTCGAGAGTATAGCCTCAGCACCAACGACCCGATCGTTAGAGGTCTCCACCCAGCCTCCTGGGTGAGTAGGACCGGATCGCTGGTTTTGGGTATCAAGGTCGTTCTGCACTTCTTGAAGGGTTCAGGCAGGGTGCCCGCTGTCAACCATGTTGAGAATGTTACTGCTAGCTTTGCGCCGGACGGATCCCAATCCTTTAACGCTTCCTTCGTTATCCCGTCCGGTCCAGCTGCAGTACCATTTTTTATTGCCTTGAGGTTTTCCCCGACCTCAGCCGCTGAGATGAGCGATTGGAAGACCCGATTGTCAGCCACCTCTCTAGAGCAGAACTGGCCAAGCCCATGGTATGACTCTGTCACCTCCCACCGACTCTTGAATGCTAAAGCAACCTCAAGTGGTGGGGATGCAGCAGTCCCACCTACATTGCCATCCAGAATGTACTCTCCCAGTCTTGACCGATTATTTTCATACAGGAGCTGTATTCTATGATACTCAGTCGTCTTGGTTTCGCCCATTCCTTCACTTGGCAATGCGGGCCTGCGCTCCCTCGATTGGTTGAGCCTAGCTCGGGACCCCGCACCTCCTCCCAGCAACCGCTGTAGTTCAAGTGCTGACGATGCGAGCAAGGTAGGGTCTTGCTCTACACCCCTCAAGGACAATTTGACTTCTCCCATTCGAACACCCTCGTAGGTAGCTTCCCCAATTAGTGCCTCGCGGAGAATTCCACGGAGCCCCGTTTGGGGTGTTGGTGGTGTTCCGGGTTTGGGCAGCAACTCTTCCGTTGCTTCCTGGAGAGCGTCAGTCTGCACCTTACCGTATCTCAGTTCTCGTCTAATCAGTCTCGCCCCTTCAACGGTGCTACCAGTGGCCTGGCTGTCTGTAGCCTGCCTACTGGTAGAATTCATCCCAGCCAGTTTATCACTCAGGAAAGCCAGCTTCCTTCGCTCGACCCCCTTTTTCTTGTTTTCGATCCATTGTATTTTTTTCATGCCCACTGTCTGCCCCCTCTCTTTTTCCATACAGTACATGGCGATG
Organism: Oncorhynchus kisutch; assembly: GCF_002021735.2. Classification (NCBI taxonomy): domain Eukaryota; kingdom Metazoa; phylum Chordata; class Actinopteri; order Salmoniformes; family Salmonidae; genus Oncorhynchus; species Oncorhynchus kisutch. The sequence goes on along the minus strand of NW_022262101.1, from coordinate 27,027 downwards.
TGCTTGTGTCGTTTGTGTTGGGTTAAACCCCTAGCCGTAGCGAACCTCGCTAGACAATGCCCACAAATGTGGTCACTATCCGACTCCATCCGGGTCTCTTCCACACCCTTACATTTAGGGATGTGACAGGAGATGGAGTGGCTATTCTCGCTTGACTTACCACAAGCTCTACACCCAAACAGCACCTGCACCTCTGGATGAACCACTGCAAAGTGTTTCACTGTACTCCCAATGGTGCTGAGGGCCCTTCCACATCGCCCACATATCACATCTCGGACAGGGAGCAAGAACAGCTGGGCCCCAGTAGGGACTATTGAGTGACTGGCCAGGGTACTCGCTTCCTTACTATTTTCAACCGTATGAACTGGCTGTGGTGGCATCACGACATCCCTGCCCCCATCCCACGATGATAGGGCAGGTGTCTTTATTTCGCCGACACACTGAGACGCCACCGAGCCCACGTCCCTCCTCTCCTTCAGGTCATTGGGGGGATCTGGGTCCGAGGCCTGAGATGTATCTTGGAAGGATACAGTTTCGCAAATTCCTCTTTTGCGAGGAGGAGATTTCTCCCCCTTGGGTCCGGAATTCCACAACCCTTTCATTTCCAAGCAATGCTTGGTTTTACACTTTTTTTTCTTTCTTTCGCTCGTTTGGCTTCTTATTTTCGCTTGCAACTTCTCTCTCTCGATTCGCTCCTCCAAGCTTTGCTCCTCACGACCATGCCCTTGGGGTAGCATGCGTGGGTCCAGGTTTGATCCCCCAGTTTGGACACTCTGGGTCGGAAAATGTATCGAACTCATTTCCCTGGTTATCAAGTGGCTAGGATTCGGTCAAGTAGTCACTTGCACCCCGTCAATTCCTTTATTTCTCAACCCGTACACATCGGCTATAGGTACTACACCGGCCTCCCGCCCAGAGGTCCGGGGCAGACACAGTAACCCATAACTGATTTAATGAGCCATTCGCAGTTTCACTGTACCGGCCGTGTGTACTTAGACTTGCATGGCTTAATCTTTGAGACAAGCATATGCTACTGGCAGGATCAACCAGGTAGCCACTCACAACTTAGATGTTTGTACCTGGGCACACTAAGCAAACAACAACCAGGGACCAGTCCTATCCCGTCAGGGGAGGAGGCCCTGGCACCATCCACCGTGTGCCCAGCGGGAGGCCCTGAACTGCCCATGGCCGGAGCCACAGGTGCCGGGGCGCCGCTCGAGAGGTCTCTTGTCTAGCCGGAGCGCCTATTCGGAACGCCATCAACTGGGCAAAAGGAACCACAACCTCGGACAGACCGCTTGGGTCAACCAGGTAGGTCCACGTTTAAAGACAGGGTTTGAGAAAACGTGCTTCTGGCGCCGATGCGTTACGGGATGACCAACACCACATGCTTCGCAGCCTGAGTGTGCCACTCCCCGCACCGGAACACCAATGAAGGGCCACTTGGTCAGACAGTTCGGCTCGAATTCGCACGAACTTTGCGCGGCTGGAGCGTATCGAAATTAGGGGACAAACGTTTCCGAAAGGGGCTCCCCCGATAGAGGCAAATCCACTTGGGTCGGGAGGGAACATCCATCAGAACACCAGCCAAAGGCCGGCCGATAGAGTCCCTCCCAGGTGGAAAACGAATGCAAATCAGTCAGAGGAAATTAAACTCCCTGGACAACAGAGGACAACCATGGAGACGCACCGTGAAACAAGTATGGGACTGGACTGGAGAGCTAGCCCTCACCGGGACTAAACAACCACCAATCAGTCGCCGAAGGGATTGGCACCTTCATTGGACCAGAACCATGGTCATTGATGAACCAAACCCACAAGGTAATAGCTGGGATAGAACAACTGCCGGGGCAGAGCTCAATATCCTCCCATCACCAAGCTGGGAAACGTGGCTCAAAAGTTAGGATAAATCGGACGCCGAAGGGTCTGTTCCAACCACTAAATCGGACGCCGGCGGCAAATGTCCGAATTACCATGGTTCCGAGGGGCTCACATCCCTCAAAAGTACCCAGTACTTATTTTCTATTCGGCCTGATCAGTTTGGCACCACCCCCGTCTCTCTAGGACATGGAAGTCTTGTTGTCAAAAACCAGGTTTCTGATTTCGCGCCGGTACCTGTCTGGTCGACCCACCCCCGAGTGTGTCATTGACGATCAGGCCAATTTATCGATATAATCCCGGAACCGCACAGGGTGTATGTCCGCCCCGAAATTGGGGGTAAAATTCGGTTAAACACAAAACGTGAATAAATCAGAAAGTACACATCCAATCTGGATGGGGGTTTTTTAAAACGAAAGGGCACATATAGACGAGCATTTACATTTAATTAAAACCGTTTTTGTATAAAACATTTTAATAGAAAATCGTGTTTTAAGTTTTGGGAAAAAAGTGAATGTTACAGGAAACATAGGTGCCTATGGATGCGAAATGTTTTTGATATGCTGCAATTGTTGCCCATCACGAGAGAGGGTATGAGACGAAATTTGGGACCTCTAGCCCTTCGGGAAGTATTTTTAATCATTTTTTGAAAATTACAGAAATTGGTCGGGAAAATGGCAGAGTCCACACTTTTCAAAGCCGTGCACCTGGTGATTGAAAACGTGCATCTGGTAACCCAAAAATTCAAATATGGTTCTAAATACACTTGCAGGTGTTCCAGACATCCATGCCCGCTATGGGAGCACCCTACTACGGCCCTCTATCAATGGGGGCCCGTCCTGAGTGCTTTATTTACTGTTTAAAATTTCACGATGGATACTGATTGCTATACAAGCGGTAACCCAAAAACACAAATATGGTCATAAATGCATTTAACGGTCATTCTGATTTTAATGCCCGCTATAGGAGCACCCTACTACGGCCCTCTTTCACTCAGGGCCGTCCTGGGTGCTTTATGGACTGTTTGACAAGTGCTGGAGGAGGAAATAGAGCCGTGCACCTGGTGATTGAAACCGTGCATCTGGTAACCCAAAAACACAAATATGGTCATAAATGCATTTAACGGTCATTCTGATTTTAATGCCCGCTATAGGAGCACCCTACTACGGCCCTCTTTCACTCAGGGCCGTCCTGGGTGCTTTATGGACTGTTTGACAAGTGCTGGAGGAGGAAATAGAGCCGTGCACCTGGTGATTGAAACCGTGCATCTGGTAACCCAAAAACACAAATATGGTCATAAATGCATTTAACGGTCATTCTGATTTTAATGCCCGCTATAGGAGCACCCTACTACGGCCCTCTTTCACTCAGGGCCGTCCTGGGTGCTTTATGGACTGTTTGACAAGTGCTGGAGGAGGAAATAGAGCCGTGCACCTGGTGATTGAAACCGTGCACCTGGTGATTGAAAACGTGCATCTGGTAACCCAAAAATTCAAATATGGTCCTAAATGCATTTAAGGGTCATTCTGATATTAATGCCCGCTATGGAAACACCCTACTACGGCCCTCTCTCTGTCGGGGGCGACCTGAGTGCATTATGGACACTTTGAAATTTCACGATGGATACTGATTGCTATACAAGCGGTAACCCAAAAACACAAATATGGTCATAAATGCATTTAACGGTCATTCTGATTTTAATGCCCGCTATAGGAGCACCCTACTACGGCCCTCTTTCACTCAGGGCCGTCCTGGGTGCTTTATGGACTGTTTGACAAGTGCTGGAGGAGGAAATAGAGCCGTGCACCTGGTGATTGAAACCGTGCATCTGGTAACCCAAAAACACAAATATGGTCATAAATGCATTTAACGGTCATTCTGATTTTAATGCCCGCTATAGGAGCACCCTACTACGGCCCTCTTTCACTCAGGGCCGTCCTGGGTGCTTTATGGACTGTTTGACAAGTGCTGGAGGAGGAAATAGAGCCGTGCACCTGGTGATTGAAACCGTGCATCTGGTAACCCAAAAACACAAATATGGTCATAAATGCATTTAACGGTCATTCTGATTTTAATGCCCGCTATAGGAGCACCCTACTACGGCCCTCTTTCACTCAGGGCCGTCCTGGGTGCTTTATGGACTGTTTGACAAGTGCTGGAGGAGGAAATAGAGCCGTGCACCTGGTGATTGAAACCGTGCATCTGGTAACCCAAAAACACAAATATGGTCATAAATGCATTTAACGGTCATTCTGATTTTAATGCCCGCTATAGGAGCACCCTACTACGGCCCTCTTTCACTCAGGGCCGTCCTGGGTGCTTTATGGACTGTTTGACAAGTGCTGGAGGAGGAAATAGAGCCGTGCACCTGGTGATTGAAACCGTGCACCTGGTGATTGAAAACGTGCATCTGGTAACCCAAAAATTCAAATATGGTCCTAAATGCATTTAAGGGTCATTCTGATATTAATGCCCGCTATGGAAACACCCTACTACGGCCCTCTCTCTGTCGGGGGCGACCTGAGTGCATTATGGACACTTTGAAATTTCACGATGGATACTGATTGCTATACAAGCGGTAACCCAAAAACACAAATATGGTCATAAATGCATTTAACGGTCATTCTGATTTTAATGCCCGCTATAGGAGCACCCTACTACGGCCCTCTTTCACTCAGGGCCGTCCTGGGTGCTTTATGGACTGTTTGACAAGTGCTGGAGGAGGAAATAGAGCCGTGCACCTGGTGATTGAAACCGTGCATCTGGTAACCCAAAAACACAAATATGGTCATAAATGCATTTAACGGTCATTCTGATTTTAATGCCCGCTATAGGAGCACCCTACTACGGCCCTCTTTCACTCAGGGCCGTCCTGGGTGCTTTATGGACTGTTTGACAAGTGCTGGAGGAGGAAATAGAGCCGTGCACCTGGTGATTGAAACCGTGCACCTGGTGATTGAAAACGTGCATCTGGTAACCCAAAAATTCAAATATGGTCCTAAATGCATTTAAGGGTCATTCTGATATTAATGCCCGCTATGGAAACACCCTACTACGGCCCTCTCTCTGTCGGGGGCGACCTGAGTGCATTATGGACACTTTGAAATTTCACGATGGATACTGATTGCTATACAAGCGGTAACCCAAAAACACAAATATGGTCATAAATGCATTTAACGGTCATTCTGATTTTAATGCCCGCTATAGGAGCACCCTACTACGGCCCTCTTTCACTCAGGGCCGTCCTGGGTGCTTTATGGACTGTTTGACAAGTGCTGGAGGAGGAAATAGAGCCGTGCACCTGGTGATTGAAACCGTGCATCTGGTAACCCAAAAACACAAATATGGTCATAAATGCATTTAACGGTCATTCTGATTTTAATGCCCGCTATAGGAGCACCCTACTACGGCCCTCTTTCACTCAGGGCCGTCCTGGGTGCTTTATGGACTGTTTGACAAGTGCTGGAGGAGGAAATAGAGCCGTGCACCTGGTGATTGAAACCGTGCACCTGGTGATTGAAAACGTGCATCTGGTAACCCAAAAATTCAAATATGGTCCTAAATGCATTTAAGGGTCATTCTGATATTAATGCCCGCTATGGAAACACCCTACTACGGCCCTCTCTCTGTCGGGGGCGACCTGAGTGCATTATGGACACTTTGAAATTTCACGATGGATACTGATTGCTATACAAGCGGTAACCCAAAAACACAAATATGGTCATAAATGCATTTAACGGTCATTCTGATTTTAATGCCCGCTATAGGAGCACCCTACTACGGCCCTCTTTCACTCAGGGCCGTCCTGGGTGCTTTATGGACTGTTTGACAAGTGCTGGAGGAGGAAATAGAGCCGTGCACCTGGTGATTGAAACCGTGCATCTGGTAACCCAAAAACACAAATATGGTCATAAATGCATTTAACGGTCATTCTGATTTTAATGCCCGCTATAGGAGCACCCTACTACGGCCCTCTTTCACTCAGGGCCGTCCTGGGTGCTTTATGGACTGTTTGACAAGTGCTGGAGGAGGAAATAGAGCCGTGCACCTGGTGATTGAAACCGTGCACCTGGTGATTGAAAACGTGCATCTGGTAACCCAAAAATTCAAATATGGTCCTAAATGCATTTAAGGGTCATTCTGATATTAATGCCCGCTATGGAAACACCCTACTACGGCCCTCTCTCTGTCGGGGGCGACCTGAGTGCATTATGGACACTTTGAAATTTCACGATGGATACTGATTGCTATACAAGCGGTAACCCAAAAACACAAATATGGTCATAAATGCATTTAACGGTCATTCTGATTTTAATGCCCGCTATAGGAGCACCCTACTACGGCCCTCTTTCACTCAGGGCCGTCCTGGGTGCTTTATGGACTGTTTGACAAGTGCTGGAGGAGGAAATAGAGCCGTGCACCTGGTGATTGAAACCGTGCATCTGGTAACCCAAAAACACAAATATGGTCATAAATGCATTTAACGGTCATTCTGATTTTAATGCCCGCTATAGGAGCACCCTACTACGGCCCTCTTTCACTCAGGGCCGTCCTGGGTGCTTTATGGACTGTTTGACAAGTGCTGGAGGAGGAAATAGAGCCGTGCACCTGGTGATTGAAACCGTGCATCTGGTAACCCAAAAACACAAATATGGTCATAAATGCATTTAACGGTCATTCTGATTTTAATGCCCGCTATAGGAGCACCCTACTACGGCCCTCTTTCACTCAGGGCCGTCCTGGGTGCTTTATGGACTGTTTGACAAGTGCTGGAGGAGGAAATAGAGCCGTGCACCTGGTGATTGAAACCGTGCACCTGGTGATTGAAAACGTGCATCTGGTAACCCAAAAATTCAAATATGGTCCTAAATGCATTTAAGGGTCATTCTGATATTAATGCCCGCTATGGAAACACCCTACTACGGCCCTCTCTCTGTCGGGGGCGACCTGAGTGCATTATGGACACTTTGAAATTTCACGATGGATACTGATTGCTATACAAGCGGTAACCCAAAAACACAAATATGGTCATAAATGCATTTAACGGTCATTCTGATTTTAATGCCCGCTATAGGAGCACCCTACTACGGCCCTCTTTCACTCAGGGCCGTCCTGGGTGCTTTATGGACTGTTTGACAAGTGCTGGAGGAGGAAATAGAGCCGTGCACCTGGTGATTGAAACCGTGCATCTGGTAACCCAAAAACACAAATATGGTCATAAATGCATTTAACGGTCATTCTGATTTTAATGCCCGCTATAGGAGCACCCTACTACGGCCCTCTTTCACTCAGGGCCGTCCTGGGTGCTTTATGGACTGTTTGACAAGTGCTGGAGGAGGAAATAGAGCCGTGCACCTGGTGATTGAAACCGTGCATCTGGTAACCCAAAAACACAAATATGGTCATAAATGCATTTAACGGTCATTCTGATTTTAATGCCCGCTATAGGAGCACCCTACTACGGCCCTCTTTCACTCAGGGCCGTCCTGGGTGCTTTATGGACTGTTTGACAAGTGCTGGAGGAGGAAATAGAGCCGTGCACCTGGTGATTGAAACCGTGCACCTGGTGATTGAAAACGTGCATCTGGTAACCCAAAAATTCAAATATGGTCCTAAATGCATTTAAGGGTCATTCTGATATTAATGCCCGCTATGGAAACACCCTACTACGGCCCTCTCTCTGTCGGGGGCGACCTGAGTGCATTATGGACACTTTGAAATTTCACGATGGATACTGATTGCTATACAAGCGGTAACCCAAAAACACAAATATGGTCATAAATGCATTTAACGGTCATTCTGATTTTAATGCCCGCTATAGGAGCACCCTACTACGGCCCTCTTTCACTCAGGGCCGTCCTGGGTGCTTTATGGACTGTTTGACAAGTGCTGGAGGAGGAAATAGAGCCGTGCACCTGGTGATTGAAACCGTGCATCTGGTAACCCAAAAACACAAATATGGTCATAAATGCATTTAACGGTCATTCTGATTTTAATGCCCGCTATAGGAGCACCCTACTACGGCCCTCTTTCACTCAGGGCCGTCCTGGGTGCTTTATGGACTGTTTGACAAGTGCTGGAGGAGGAAATAGAGCCGTGCACCTGGTGATTGAAACCGTGCACCTGGTGATTGAAAACGTGCATCTGGTAACCCAAAAATTCAAATATGGTCCTAAATGCATTTAAGGGTCATTCTGATATTAATGCCCGCTATGGAAACACCCTACTACGGCCCTCTCTCTGTCGGGGGCGACCTGAGTGCATTATGGACACTTTGAAATTTCACGATGGATACTGATTGCTATACAAGCGGTAACCCAAAAACACAAATATGGTCATAAATGCATTTAACGGTCATTCTGATTTTAATGCCCGCTATAGGAGCACCCTACTACGGCCCTCTTTCACTCAGGGCCGTCCTGGGTGCTTTATGGACTGTTTGACAAGTGCTGGAGGAGGAAATAGAGCCGTGCACCTGGTGATTGAAACCGTGCATCTGGTAACCCAAAAACACAAATATGGTCATAAATGCATTTAACGGTCATTCTGATTTTAATGCCCGCTATAGGAGCACCCTACTACGGCCCTCTTTCACTCAGGGCCGTCCTGGGTGCTTTATGGACTGTTTGACAAGTGCTGGAGGAGGAAATAGAGCCGTGCACCTGGTGATTGAAACCGTGCATCTGGTAACCCAAAACACAAATATGGTCATAAATGCATTTAACGGTCATTCTGATTTTAATGCCCGCTATAGGAGCACCCTACTACGGCCCTCTTTCACTCAGGGCCGTCCTGGGTGCTTTATGGACTGTTTGACAAGTGCTGGAGGAGGAAATAGAGCCGTGCACCTGGTGATTGAAACCGTGCACCTGGTGATTGAAAACGTGCATCTGGTAACCCAAAAATTCAAATATGGTCCTAAATGCATTTAAGGGTCATTCTGATATTAATGCCCGCTATGGAAACACCCTACTACGGCCCTCTCTCTGTCGGGGGCGACCTGAGTGCATTATGGACACTTTGAAATTTCACGATGGATACTGATTGCTATACAAGCGGTAACCCAAAAACACAAATATGGTCATAAATGCATTTAACGGTCATTCTGATTTTAATGCCCGCTATAGGAGCACCCTACTACGGCCCTCTTTCACTCAGGGCCGTCCTGGGTGCTTTATGGACTGTTTGACAAGTGCTGGAGGAGGAAATAGAGCCGTGCACCTGGTGATTGAAAACCGTGCATCTGGTAACCCAAAAACACAAATATGGTCATAAATGCATTTAACGGTCATTCTGATTTTAATGCCCGCTATAGGAGCACCCTACTACGGCCCTCTTTCACTCAGGGCCGTCCTGGGTGCTTTATGGACTGTTGACAAGTGCTGGAGGAGGAAATAGAGCCGTGCACCTGGTGATTGAAACCGTGCACCTGGTGATTGAAAACGTGCATCTGGTAACCCAAAAATTCAAATATGGTCCTAAATGCATTTAAGGGTCATTCTGATATTAATGCCCGCTATGGAAACACCCTACTACGGCCCTCTCTCTGTCGGGGGCGACCTGAGTGCATTATGGACACTTTGAAATTTCACGATGGATACTGATTGCTATACAAGCGGTAACCCAAAAACACAAATATGGTCATAAATGCATTTAACGGTCATTCTGATTTTAATGCCCGCTATAGGAGCACCCTACTACGGCCCTCTTTCACTCAGGGCCGTCCTGGGTGCTTTATGGACTGTTTGACAAGTGCTGGAGGAGGAAATAGAGCCGTGCACCTGGTGATTGAAACCGTGCATCTGGTAACCCAAAAACACAAATATGGTCATAAATGCATTTAACGGTCATTCTGATTTTAATGCCCGCTATAGGAGCACCCTACTACGGCCCTCTTTCACTCAGGGCCGTCCTGGGTGCTTTATGGACTGTTTGACAAGTGCTGGAGGAGGAAATAGAGCCGTGCACCTGGTGATTGAAACCGTGCACCTGGTGATTGAAAACGTGCATCTGGTAACCCAAAAATTCAAATATGGTCCTAAATGCATTTAAGGGTCATTCTGATATTAATGCCCGCTATGGAAACACCCTACTACGGCCCTCTCTCTGTCGGGGGCGACCTGAGTGCATTATGGACACTTTGAAATTTCACGATGGATACTGATTGCTATACAAGCGGTAACCCAAAAACACAAATATGGTCATAAATGCATTTAACGGTCATTCTGATTTTAATGCCCGCTATAGGAGCACCCTACTACGGCCCTCTTTCACTCAGGGCCGTCCTGGGTGCTTTATGGACTGTTTGACAAGTGCTGGAGGAGGAAATAGAGCCGTGCACCTGGTGATTGAAACCGTGCACCTGGTGATTGAAAACGTGCATCTGGTAACCCAAAAATTCAAATATGGTCCTAAATGCATTTAAGGGTCATTCTGATATTAATGCCCGCTATGGAAACACCCTACTACGGCCCTCTCTCTGTCGGGGGCGACCTGAGTGCATTATGGACACTTTGAAATTTCACGATGGATACTGATTGCTATACAAGCGGTAACCCAAAAACACAAATATGGTCATAAATGCATTTAACGGTCATTCTGATTTTAATGCCCGCTATAGGAGCACCCTACTACGGCCCTCTTTCACTCAGGGCCGTCCTGGGTGCTTTATGGACTGTTTGACAAGTGCTGGAGGAGGAAATAGAGCCGTGCACCTGGTGATTGAAACCGTGCATCTGGTAACCCAAAAACACAAATATGGTCATAAATGCATTTAACGGTCATTCTGATTTTAATGCCCGCTATAGGAGCACCCTACTACGGCCCTCTTTCACTCAGGGCCGTCCTGGGTGCTTTATGGACTGTTTGACAAGTGCTGGAGGAGGAAATAGAGCCGTGCACCTGGTGATTGAAACCGTGCACCTGGTGATTGAAAACGTGCATCTGGTAACCCAAAAATTCAAATATGGTCCTAAATGCATTTAAGGGTCATTCTGATATTAATGCCCGCTATGGAAACACCCTACTACGGCCCTCTCTCTGTCGGGGGCGACCTGAGTGCATTATGGACACTTTGAAATTTCACGATGGATACTGATTGCTATACAAGCGGTAACCCAAAAACACAAATATGGTCATAAATGCATTTAACGGTCATTCTGATTTAATGCCCGCTATAGGAGCACCCTACTACGGCCCTCTTTCACTCAGGGCCGTCCTGGGTGCTTTATGGACTGTTTGACAAGTGCTGGAGGAGGAAATAGAGCCGTGCACCTGGTGATTGAAACCGTGCATCTGGTAACCCAAAAACACAAATATGGTCATAAATGCATTTAACGGTCATTCTGATTTTAATGCCCGCTATAGGAGCACCCTACTACGGCCCTCTTTCACTCAGGGCCGTCCTGGGTGCTTTATGGACTGTTTGACAAGTGCTGGAGGAGGAAATAGAGCCGTGCACCTGGTGATTGAAACCGTGCACCTGGTGATTGAAAACGTGCATCTGGTAACCCAAAAATTCAAATATGGTCCTAAATGCATTTAAGGGTCATTCTGATATTAATGCCCGCTATGGAAACACCCTACTACGGCCCTCTCTCTGTCGGGGGCGACCTGAGTGCATTATGGACACTTTGAAATTTCACGATGGATACTGATTGCTATACAAGCGGTAACCCAAAAACACAAATATGGTCATAAATGCATTTAACGGTCATTCTGATTTTAATGCCCGCTATAGGAGCACCCTACTACGGCCCTCTTTCACTCAGGGCCGTCCTGGGTGCTTTATGGACTGTTTGACAAGTGCTGGAGGAGGAAATAGAGCCGTGCACCTGGTGATTGAAACCGTGCATCTGGTAACCCAAAAACACAAATATGGTCATAAATGCATTTAACGGTCATTCTGATTTTAATGCCCGCTATAGGAGCACCCTACTACGGCCCTCTTTCACTCAGGGCCGTCCTGGGTGCTTTATGGACTGTTTGACAAGTGCTGGAGGAGGAAATAGAGCCGTGCACCTGGTGATTGAAACCGTGCATCTGGTAACCCAAAAACACAAATATGGTCATAAATGCATTTAACGGTCATTCTGATTTTAATGCCGCTATAGGAGCACCCTACTACGGCCCTCTTTCACTCAGGGCCGTCCTGGGTGCTTTATGGACTGTTTGACAAGTGCTGGAGGAGGAATAGAGCCGTGCACCTGGTGATTGAAACCGTGCACCTGGTGATTGAAAACGTGCATCTGGTAACCCAAAAATTCAAATATGGTCCTAAATGCATTTAAGGGTCATTCTGATATTAATGCCCGCTATGGAAACACCCTACTACGGCCCTCTCTCTGTCGGGGGCGACCTGAGTGCATTATGGACACTTTGAAATTTCACGATGGATACTGATTGCTATACAAGCGGTAACCCAAAAACACAAATATGGTCATAAATGCATTTAACGGTCATTCTGATTTTAATGCCCGCTATAGGAGCACCCTACTACGGCCCTCTTTCACTCAGGGCCGTCCTGGGTGCTTTATGGACTGTTTGACAAGTGCTGGAGGAGGAAATAGAGCCGTGCACCTGGTGATTGAAACCGTGCATCTGGTAACCCAAAAACACAAATATGGTCATAAATGCATTTAACGGTCATTCTGATTTTAATGCCCGCTATAGGAGCACCCTACTACGGCCCTCTTTCACTCAGGGCCGTCCTGGGTGCTTTATGGACTGTTTGACAAGTGCTGGAGGAGGAAATAGAGCCGTGCACCTGGTGATTGAAACCGTGCATCTGGTAACCCAAAAACACAAATATGGTCATAAATGCATTTAACGGTCATTCTGATTTTAATGCCCGCTATAGGAGCACCCTACTACGGCCCTCTTTCACTCAGGGCCGTCCTGGGTGCTTTATGGACTGTTTGACAAGTGCTGGAGGAGGAAATAGAGCCGTGCACCTGGTGATTGAAAACCGTGCACCTGGTGATTGAAAACGTGCATCTGGTAACCCAAAAATTCAAATATGGTCCTAAATGCATTTAAGGGTCATTCTGATATTAATGCCCGCTATGGAAACACCCTACTACGGCCCTCTCTCTGTCGGGGGCGACCTGAGTGCATTATGGACACTTTGAAATTTCACGATGGATACTGATTGCTATACAAGCGGTAACCCAAAAACACAAATATGGTCATAAATGCATTTAACGGTCATTCTGATTTTAATGCCCGCTATAGGAGCACCCTACTACGGCCCTCTTTCACTCAGGGCCGTCCTGGGTGCTTTATGGACTGTTTGACAAGTGCTGGAGGAGGAAATAGAGCCGTGCACCTGGTGATTGAAACCGTGCATCTGGTAACCCAAAAACACAAATATGGTCATAAATGCATTTAACGGTCATTCTGATTTTAATGCCCGCTATAGGAGCACCCTACTACGGCCCTCTTTCACTCAGGGCCGTCCTGGGTGCTTTATGGACTGTTTGACAAGTGCTGGAGGAGGAAATAGAGCCGTGCACCTGGTGATTGAAACCGTGCACCTGGTGATTGAAAACGTGCATCTGGTAACCCAAAAATTCAAATATGGTCCTAAATGCATTTAAGGGTCATTCTGATATTAATGCCCGCTATGGAAACACCCTACTACGGCCCTCTCTCTGTCGGGGGCGACCTGAGTGCATTATGGACACTTTGAAATTTCACGATGGATACTGATTGCTATACAAGCGGTAACCCAAAAACACAAATATGGTCATAAATGCATTTAACGGTCATTCTGATTTTAATGCCCGCTATAGGAGCACCCTACTACGGCCCTCTTTCACTCAGGGCCGTCCTGGGTGCTTTATGGACTGTTTGACAAGTGCTGGAGGAGGAAATAGAGCCGTGCACCTGGTGATTGAAACCGTGCATCTGGTAACCCAAAAACACAAATATGGTCATAAATGCATTTAACGGTCATTCTGATTTTAATGCCCGCTATAGGAGCACCCTACTACGGCCCTCTTTCACTCAGGGCCGTCCTGGGTGCTTTATGGACTGTTTGACAAGTGCTGGAGGAGGAAATAGAGCCGTGCACCTGGTGATTGAAACCGTGCACCTGGTGATTGAAAACGTGCATCTGGTAACCCAAAAATTCAAATATGGTCCTAAATGCATTTAAGGGTCATTCTGATATTAATGCCCGCTATGGAAACACCCTACTACGGCCCTCTCTCTGTCGGGGGCGACCTGAGTGCATTATGGACACTTTGAAATTTCACGATGGATACTGATTGCTATACAAGCGGTAACCCAAAACACAAATATGGTCATAAATGCATTTAACGGTCATTCTGATTTTAATGCCCGCTATAGGAGCACCCTACTACGGCCCTCTTTCACTCAGGGCCGTCCTGGGTGCTTTATGGACTGTTTGACAAGTGCTGGAGGAGGAAATAGAGCCGTGCACCTGGTGATTGAAACCGTGCATCTGGTAACCCAAAAACACAAATATGGTCATAAATGCATTTAACGGTCATTCTGATTTAATGCCCGCTATAGGAGCACCCTACTACGGCCCTCTTTCACTCAGGGCCGTCCTGGGTGCTTTATGGACTGTTTGACAAGTGCTGGAGGAGGAAATAGAGCCGTGCACCTGGTGATTGAAACCGTGCATCTGGTAACCCAAAAACACAAATATGGTCATAAATGCATTTAACGGTCATTCTGATTTTAATGCCCGCTATAGGAGCACCCTACTACGGCCCTCTTTCACTCAGGGCCGTCCTGGGTGCTTTATGGACTGTTTGACAAGTGCTGGAGGAGGAAATAGAGCCGTGCACCTGGTGATTGAAACCGTGCACCTGGTGATTGAAAACGTGCATCTGGTAACCCAAAAATTCAAATATGGTCCTAAATGCATTTAAGGGTCATTCTGATATTAATGCCCGCTATGGAAACACCCTACTACGGCCCTCTCTCTGTCGGGGGCGACCTGAGTGCATTATGGACACTTTGAAATTTCACGATGGATACTGATTGCTATACAAGCGGTAACCCAAAAACACAAATATGGTCATAAATGCATTTAACGGTCATTCTGATTTTAATGCCCGCTATAGGAGCACCCTACTACGGCCCTCTTTCACTCAGGGCCGTCCTGGGTGCTTTATGGACTGTTTGACAAGTGCTGGAGGAGGAAATAGAGCCGTGCACCTGGTGATTGAAACCGTGCATCTGGTAACCCAAAAACACAAATATGGTCATAAATGCATTTAACGGTCATTCTGATTTTAATGCCCGCTATAGGAGCACCCTACTACGGCCCTCTTTCACTCAGGGCCGTCCTGGGTGCTTTATGGACTGTTTGACAAGTGCTGGAGGAGGAAATAGAGCCGTGCACCTGGTGATTGAAACCGTGCACCTGGTGATTGAAAACGTGCATCTGGTAACCCAAAAATTCAAATATGGTCCTAAATGCATTTAAGGGTCATTCTGATATTAATGCCCGCTATGGAAACACCCTACTACGGCCCTCTCTCTGTCGGGGGCGACCTGAGTGCATTATGGACACTTTGAAATTTCACGATGGATACTGATTGCTATACAAGCGGTAACCCAAAAACACAAATATGGTCATAAATGCATTTAACGGTCATTCTGATTTTAATGCCCGCTATAGGAGCACCCTACTACGGCCCTCTTTCACTCAGGGCCGTCCTGGGTGCTTTATGGACTGTTTGACAAGTGCTGGAGGAGGAAATAGAGCCGTGCACCTGGTGATTGAAACCGTGCATCTGGTAACCCAAAAACACAAATATGGTCATAAATGCATTTAACGGTCATTCTGATTTAATGCCCGCTATAGGAGCACCCTACTACGGCCCTCTTTCACTCAGGGCCGTCCTGGGTGCTTTATGGACTGTTTGACAAGTGCTGGAGGAGGAAATAGAGCCGTGCACCTGGTGATTGAAACCGTGCATCTGGTAACCCAAAAACACAAATATGGTCATAAATGCATTTAACGGTCATTCTGATTTTAATGCCCGCTATAGGAGCACCCTACTACGGCCCTCTTTCACTCAGGGCCGTCCTGGGTGCTTTATGGACTGTTTGACAAGTGCTGGAGGAGGAAATAGAGCCGTGCACCTGGTGATTGAAACCGTGCACCTGGTGATTGAAAACGTGCATCTGGTAACCCAAAAATTCAAATATGGTCCTAAATGCATTTAAGGGTCATTCTGATATTAATGCCCGCTATGGAAACACCCTACTACGGCCCTCTCTCTGTCGGGGGCGACCTGAGTGCATTATGGACACTTTGAAATTTCACGATGGATACTGATTGCTATACAAGCGGTAACCCAAAAACACAAATATGGTCATAAATGCATTTAACGGTCATTCTGATTTTAATGCCCGCTATAGGAGCACCCTACTACGGCCCTCTTTCACTCAGGGCCGTCCTGGGTGCTTTATGGACTGTTTGACAAGTGCTGGAGGAGGAAATAGAGCCGTGCACCTGGTGATTGAAACCGTGCATCTGGTAACCCAAAAACACAAATATGGTCATAAATGCATTTAACGGTCATTCTGATTTTAATGCCCGCTATAGGAGCACCCTACTACGGCCCTCTTTCACTCAGGGCCGTCCTGGGTGCTTTATGGACTGTTTGACAAGTGCTGGAGGAGGAAATAGAGCCGTGCACCTGGTGATTGAAACCGTGCACCTGGTGATTGAAAACGTGCATCTGGTAACCCAAAAATTCAAATATGGTCCTAAATGCATTTAAGGGTCATTCTGATATTAATGCCCGCTATGGAAACACCCTACTACGGCCCTCTCTCTGTCGGGGGCGACCTGAGTGCATTATGGACACTTTGAAATTTCACGATGGATACTGATTGCTATACAAGCGGTAACCCAAAAACACAAATATGGTCATAAATGCATTTAACGGTCATTCTGATTTTAATGCCCGCTATAGGAGCACCCTACTACGGCCCTCTTTCACTCAGGGCCGTCCTGGGTGCTTTATGGACTGTTTGACAAGTGCTGGAGGAGGAAATAGAGCCGTGCACCTGGTGATTGAAACCGTGCATCTGGTAACCCAAAAACACAAATATGGTCATAAATGCATTTAACGGTCATTCTGATTTTAATGCCCGCTATAGGAGCACCCTACTACGGCCCTCTTTCACTCAGGGCCGTCCTGGGTGCTTTATGGACTGTTTGACAAGTGCTGGAGGAGGAAATAGAGCCGTGCACCTGGTGATTGAAACCGTGCATCTGGTAACCCAAAAACACAAATATGGTCATAAATGCATTTAACGGTCATTCTGATTTTAATGCCCGCTATAGGAGCACCCTACTACGGCCCTCTTTCACTCAGGGCCGTCCTGGGTGCTTTATGGACTGTTTGACAAGTGCTGGAGGAGGAAATAGAGCCGTGCACCTGGTGATTGAAACCGTGCACCTGGTGATTGAAAACGTGCATCTGGTAACCCAAAAATTCAAATATGGTCCTAAATGCATTTAAGGGTCATTCTGATATTAATGCCCGCTATGGAAACACCCTACTACGGCCCTCTCTCTGTCGGGGGCGACCTGAGTGCATTATGGACACTTTGAAATTTCACGATGGATACTGATTGCTATACAAGCGGTAACCCAAAAACACAAATATGGTCATAAATGCATTTAACGGTCATTCTGATTTTAATGCCCGCTATAGGAGCACCCTACTACGGCCCTCTTTCACTCAGGGCCGTCCTGGGTGCTTTATGGACTGTTTGACAAGTGCTGGAGGAGGAAATAGAGCCGTGCACCTGGTGATTGAAACCGTGCACCTGGTGATTGAAAACGTGCATCTGGTAACCCAAAAATTCAAATATGGTCCTAAATGCATTTAAGGGTCATTCTGATATTAATGCCCGCTATGGAAACACCCTACTACGGCCCTCTCTCTGTCGGGGGCGACCTGAGTGCATTATGGACACTTTGAAATTTCACGATGGATACTGATTGCTATACAAGCGGTAACCCAAAAACACAAATATGGTCATAAATGCATTTAACGGTCATTCTGATTTTAATGCCCGCTATAGGAGCACCCTACTACGGCCCTCTTTCACTCAGGGCCGTCCTGGGTGCTTTATGGACTGTTTGACAAGTGCTGGAGGAGGAAATAGAGCCGTGCACCTGGTGATTGAAACCGTGCATCTGGTAACCCAAAAACACAAATATGGTCATAAATGCATTTAACGGTCATTCTGATTTTAATGCCCGCTATAGGAGCACCCTACTACGGCCCTCTTTCACTCAGGGCCGTCCTGGGTGCTTTATGGACTGTTTGACAAGTGCTGGAGGAGGAAATAGAGCCGTGCACCTGGTGATTGAAACCGTGCACCTGGTGATTGAAAACGTGCATCTGGTAACCCAAAAATTCAAATATGGTCCTAAATGCATTTAAGGGTCATTCTGATATTAATGCCCGCTATGGAAACACCCTACTACGGCCCTCTCTCTGTCGGGGGCGACCTGAGTGCATTATGGACACTTTGAAATTTCACGATGGATACTGATTGCTATACAAGCGGTAACCCAAAAACACAAATATGGTCATAAATGCATTTAACGGTCATTCTGATTTTAATGCCCGCTATAGGAGCACCCTACTACGGCCCTCTTTCACTCAGGGCCGTCCTGGGTGCTTTATGGACTGTTTGACAAGTGCTGGAGGAGGAAATAGAGCCGTGCACCTGGTGATTGAAACCGTGCATCTGGTAACCCAAAAACACAAATATGGTCATAAATGCATTTAACGGTCATTCTGATTTTAATGCCCGCTATAGGAGCACCCTACTACGGCCCTCTTTCACTCAGGGCCGTCCTGGGTGCTTTATGGACTGTTTGACAAGTGCTGGAGGAGGAAATAGAGCCGTGCACCTGGTGATTGAAACCGTGCATCTGGTAACCCAAAAACACAAATATGGTCATAAATGCATTTAACGGTCATTCTGATTTTAATGCCCGCTATAGGAGCACCCTACTACGGCCCTCTTTCACTCAGGGCCGTCCTGGGTGCTTTATGGACTGTTTGACAAGTGCTGGAGGAGGAAATAGAGCCGTGCACCTGGTGATTGAAACCGTGCACCTGGTGATTGAAAACGTGCATCTGGTAACCCAAAAATTCAAATATGGTCCTAAATGCATTTAAGGGTCATTCTGATATTAATGCCCGCTATGGAAACACCCTACTACGGCCCTCTCTCTGTCGGGGGCGACCTGAGTGCATTATGGACACTTTGAAATTTCACGATGGATACTGATTGCTATACAAGCGGTAACCCAAAAACACAAATATGGTCATAAATGCATTTAACGGTCATTCTGATTTTAATGCCCGCTATAGGAGCACCCTACTACGGCCCTCTTTCACTCAGGGCCGTCCTGGGTGCTTTATGGACTGTTTGACAAGTGCTGGAGGAGGAAATAGAGCCGTGCACCTGGTGATTGAAACCGTGCATCTGGTAACCCAAAAACACAAATATGGTCATAAATGCATTTAACGGTCATTCTGATTTTAATGCCCGCTATAGGAGCACCCTACTACGGCCCTCTTTCACTCAGGGCCGTCCTGGGTGCTTATGGACTGTTTGACAAGTGCTGGAGGAGGAAATAGAGCCGTGCACCTGGTGATTGAAACCGTGCACCTGGTGATTGAAAACGTGCATCTGGTAACCCAAAATTCAAATATGGTCCTAAATGCATTTAAGGGTCATTCTGATATTAATGCCCGCTATGGAAACACCCTACTACGGCCCTCTCTCTGTCGGGGGCGACCTGAGTGCATTATGGACACTTTGAAATTTCACGATGGATACTGATTGCTATACAAGCGGTAACCCAAAACACAAATATGGTCATAAATGCATTTAACGGTCATTCTGATTTTAATGCCCGCTATAGGAGCACCCTACTACGGCCCTCTTTCACTCAGGGCCGTCCTGGGTGCTTTATGGACTGTTTGACAAGTGCTGGAGGAGGAAATAGAGCCGTGCACCTGGTGATTGAAACCGTGCATCTGGTAACCCAAAAACACAAATATGGTCATAAATGCATTTAACGGTCATTCTGATTTTAATGCCCGCTATAGGAGCACCCTACTACGGCCCTCTTTCACTCAGGGCCGTCCTGGGTGCTTTATGGACTGTTTGACAAGTGCTGGAGGAGGAAATAGAGCCGTGCACCTGGTGATTGAAACGTGCATCTGGTAACCCAAAAACACAATATGGTCATAAATGCATTTAACGGTCATTCTGATTTTAATGCCCGCTATAGGAGCACCCTACTACGGCCCTCTTTCACTCAGGGCCGTCCTGGGTGCTTTATGGACTGTTTGACAAGTGCTGGAGGAGGAAATAGAGCCGTGCACCTGGTGATTGAAACCGTGCATCTGGTAACCCAAAACACAAATATGGTCATAAATGCATTTAACGGTCATTCTGATTTTAATGCCCGCTATAGGAGCACCCTACTACGGCCCTCTTTCACTCAGGGCCGTCCTGGGTGCTTTATGGACTGTTTGACAAGTGCTGGAGGAGGAAATAGAGCCGTGCACCTGGTGATTGAACCGTGCACCTGGTGATTGAAACGTGCATCTGGTAACCCAAAATTCAAATATGGTCCTAAATGCATTTTAAGGGTCATTTCTGATATTAATGCCCGCTATGGAAACACCCTACTACGCCCTCTCTCTGTCGGGGGCCGACCTGAGTGCATTATGGACACTTTGAAATTTCACGATGGATACTGATGCTATACAAGCGGTAACCCAAAAACACAATATGGTCATAAATGCATTTAACGGTCATTCTGATTTTAATGCCGCTATAGGAGCACCCTACTACGGCCCTCTTTCACTCAGGGCCGTCCTGGGTGCTTTATGGACTGTTTGACAAGTGCTGGAGGAGGAAATAGAGCCGTGCACCTGGTGATTGAAACCGTGCACCTGGTGATTGAAAACGTGCATCTGGTAACCCAAAAATCAAATATGGTCCTAAATGCATTTAAGGGTCATTCTGATATTAATGCCCGCTATGGAAACACCCTACTACGGCCCTCTCTCTGTCGGGGCGACCTGAGTGCTTTATGGACACTTTGAAATTTCACGATGGATACTGATTGAATACAAGCGGTAACCCAAAAACACAAATATGGTCATAAATGCATTTAACGGTCATTCTGATTTTAATGCCCGCTATAGGAGCACCCTACTACGGCCCTCTTTCACTCAGGGCCGTCCTGGGTGCTTTATGGACTGTTTGACAAGTGCTGGAGGAGGAAATAGAGCCGTGCACCTGGTGATTGAAACCGTGCACCTGGTGATTGAAAACGTGCATCTGGTAACCCAAAAATTCAAATATGGTCCTAAATGCATTTAAGGGTCATTCTGATATTAATGCCCGCTATGGAACACCCTACTACGGCCCTCTCTCTGTCGGGGGCGACCTGAGTGCATTATGGACACTTTGAAATTTCACGATGGATACTGATTGCTATACAAGCGGTAACCCAAAAACACAAATATGGTCATAAATGCATTTAACGGTCATTCTGATTTTAATGCCCGCTATAGGAGCACCCTACTACGGCCCTCTTTCACTCAGGGCCGTCCTGGGTGCTTTATGGACTGTTTGACAAGTGCTGGAGGAGGAAATAGAGCCGTGCACCTGGTGATTGAAACCGTGCATCTGGTAACCCAAAAACACAAATATGGTCATAAATGCATTTAACGGTCATTCTGATTTTAATGCCCGCTATAGGAGCACCCTACTACGGCCCTCTTTCACTCAGGGCCGTCCTGGGTGCTTTATGGACTGTTTGACAAGTGCTGGAGGAGGAAATAGAGCCGTGCACCTGGTGATTGAAACCGTGCATCTGGTAACCCAAAAACACAAATATGGTCATAAATGCATTTAACGGTCATTCTGATTTTAATGCCCGCTATAGGAGCACCCTACTACGGCCCTCTTTCACTCAGGGCCGTCCTGGGTGCTTTATGGACTGTTTGACAAGTGCTGGAGGAGGAAATAGAGCCGTGCACCTGGTGATTGAACCGTGCACCTGGTGATTGAAAACGTGCATCTGGTAACCCAAAAATTCAAATATGGTCCTAAATGCATTTAAGGGTCATTCTGATATTAATGCCCGCTATGGAAACACCCTACTACGGCCCTCTCTCTGTCGGGGGCGACCTGAGTGCATTATGGACACTTTGAAATTTCACGATGGATACTGATTGCTATACAAGCGGTAACCCAAAAACACAAATATGGTCATAAATGCATTTAACGGTCATTCTGATTTTAATGCCCGCTATAGGAGCACCCTACTACGGCCCTCTTTCACTCAGGGCCGTCCTGGGTGCTTTATGGACTGTTTGACAAGTGCTGGAGGAGGAAATAGAGCCGTGCACCTGGTGATTGAAACCGTGCATCTGGTAACCCAAAAACACAAATATGGTCATAAATGCATTTAACGGTCATTCTGATTTTAATGCCCGCTATAGGAGCACCCTACTACGGCCCTCTTTCACTCAGGGCCGTCCTGGGTGCTTTATGGACTGTTTGACAAGTGCTGGAGGAGGAAATAGAGCCGTGCACCTGGTGATTGAAACCGTGCACCTGGTGATTGAAAACGTGCATCTGGTAACCCAAAAATTCAAATATGGTCCTAAATGCATTTAAGGGTCATTCTGATATTAATGCCCGCTATGGAAACACCCTACTACGGCCCTCTCTCTGTCGGGGGCGACCTGAGTGCATTATGGACACTTTGAAATTTCACGATGGATACTGATTGCTATACAAGCGGTAACCCAAAAACACAAATATGGTCATAAATGCATTTAACGGTCATTCTGATTTTAATGCCCGCTATAGGAGCACCCTACTACGGCCCTCTTTCACTCAGGGCCGTCCTGGGTGCTTTATGGACTGTTTGACAAGTGCTGGAGGAGGAAATAGAGCCGTGCACCTGGTGATTGAAACCGTGCATCTGGTAACCCAAAAACACAAATATGGTCATAAATGCATTTAACGGTCATTCTGATTTTAATGCCCGCTATAGGAGCACCCTACTACGGCCCTCTTTCACTCAGGGCCGTCCTGGGTGCTTTATGGACTGTTTGACAAGTGCTGGAGGAGGAAATAGAGCCGTGCACCTGGTGATTGAAACCGTGCATCTGGTAACCCAAAACACAAATATGGTCATAAATGCATTTAACGGTCATTCTGATTTTAATGCCCGCTATAGGAGCACCCTACTACGGCCCTCTTTCACTCAGGGCCGTCCTGGGTGCTTTATGGACTGTTTGACAAGTGCTGGAGGAGGAAATAGAGCCGTGCACCTGGTGATTGAAACCGTGCACCTGGTGATTGAAAACGTGCATCTGGTAACCCAAAAATTCAAATATGGTCCTAAATGCATTTAAGGGTCATTCTGATATTAATGCCCGCTATGGAAACACCCTACTACGGCCCTCTCTCTGTCGGGGGCGACCTGAGTGCATTATGGACACTTTGAAATTTCACGATGGATACTGATTGCTATACAAGCGGTAACCCAAAAACACAAATATGGTCATAAATGCATTTAACGGTCATTCTGATTTTAATGCCCGCTATAGGAGCACCCTACTACGGCCCTCTTTCACTCAGGGCCGTCCTGGGTGCTTTATGGACTGTTTGACAAGTGCTGGAGGAGGAAATAGAGCCGTGCACCTGGTGATTGAAACCGTGCATCTGGTAACCCAAAAACACAAATATGGTCATAAATGCATTTAACGGTCATTCTGATTTTAATGCCCGCTATAGGAGCACCCTACTACGGCCCTCTTTCACTCAGGGCCGTCCTGGGTGCTTTATGGACTGTTTGACAAGTGCTGGAGGAGGAAATAGAGCCGTGCACCTGGTGATTGAAACCGTGCACCTGGTGATTGAAAACGTGCATCTGGTAACCCAAAAATCAAATATGGTCCTAATGCATTTAAGGGTCATTCTGATATTAATGCCCGCTATGGAAACACCCTACTACGGCCCTCTCTCTGTCGGGGGCGACCTGAGTGCATTATGGACACTTTGAAATTTCACGATGGATACTGATTGCTATACAAGCGGTAACCCAAAAACACAAATATGGTCATAAATGCATTTAACGGTCATTCTGATTTTAATGCCCGCTATAGGAGCACCCTACTACGGCCCTCTTTCACTCAGGGCCGTCCTGGGTGCTTTATGGACTGTTTGACAAGTGCTGGAGGAGGAAATAGAGCCGTGCACCTGGTGATTGAAACCGTGCATCTGGTAACCCAAAAACACAAATATGGTCATAAATGCATTTAACGGTCATTCTGATTTTAATGCCCGCTATAGGAGCACCCTACTACGGCCCTCTTTCACTCAGGGCCGTCCTGGGTGCTTTATGGACTGTTTGACAAGTGCTGGAGGAGGAAATAGAGCCGTGCACCTGGTGATTGAAACCGTGCATCTGGTAACCAAAAACACAAATATGGTCATAAATGCATTTAACGGTCATTCTGATTTTAATGCCCGCTATAGGAGCACCCTACTACGGCCCTCTTTCACTCAGGGCCGTCCTGGGTGCTTTATGGACTGTTTGACAAGTGCTGGAGGAGGAAATAGAGCCGTGCACCTGGTGATTGAAACCGTGCACCTGGTGATTGAAAACGTGCATCTGGTAACCCAAAAATTCAAATATGGTCCTAAATGCATTTAAGGGTCATTCTGATATTAATGCCCGCTATGGAAACACCCTACTACGGCCCTCTCTCTGTCGGGGGCGACCTGAGTGCATTATGGACACTTTGAAATTTCACGATGGATACTGATTGCTATACAAGCGGTAACCCAAAACACAAATATGGTCATAAATGCATTTAACGGTCATTCTGATTTTAATGCCCGCTATAGGAGCACCCTACTACGGCCCTCTTTCACTCAGGGCCGTCCTGGGTGCTTTATGGACTGTTTGACAAGTGCTGGAGGAGGAAATAGAGCCGTGCACCTGGTGATTGAAACCGTGCATCTGGTAACCCAAAACACAAATATGGTCATAAATGCATTTAACGGTCATTCTGATTTTAATGCCCGCTATAGGAGCACCCTACTACGGCCCTCTTTCACTCAGGGCCGTCCTGGGTGCTTTATGGACTGTTTGACAAGTGCTGGAGGAGGAAATAGAGCCGTGCACCTGGTGATTGAAACCGTGCACCTGGTGATTGAAAACGTGCATCTGGTAACCCAAAAATTCAAATATGGTCCTAAATGCATTTAAGGGTCATTCTGATATTAATGCCCGCTATGGAAACACCCTACTACGGCCCTCTCTCTGTCGGGGGCGACCTGAGTGCATTATGGACACTTTGAAATTTCACGATGGATACTGATTGCTATACAAGCGGTAACCCAAAAACACAAATATGGTCATAAATGCATTTAACGGTCATTCTGATTTTAATGCCCGCTATAGGAGCACCCTACTACGGCCCTCTTTCACTCAGGGCCGTCCTGGGTGCTTTATGGACTGTTTGACAAGTGCTGGAGGAGGAAATAGAGCCGTGCACCTGGTGATTGAAACCGTGCATCTGGTAACCCAAAAACACAAATATGGTCATAAATGCATTTAACGGTCATTCTGATTTTAATGCCCGCTATAGGAGCACCCTACTACGGCCCTCTTTCACTCAGGGCCGTCCTGGGTGCTTTATGGACTGTTTGACAAGTGCTGGAGGAGGAAATAGAGCCGTGCACCTGGTGATTGAAACCGTGCATCTGGTAACCCAAAAACACAAATATGGTCATAAATGCATTTAACGGTCATTCTGATTTTAATGCCCGCTATAGGAGCACCCTACTACGGCCCTCTTTCACTCAGGGCCGTCCTGGGTGCTTTATGGACTGTTTGACAAGTGCTGGAGGAGGAAATAGAGCCGTGCACCTGGTGATTGAAACCGTGCACCTGGTGATTGAAAACGTGCATCTGGTAACCCAAAAATTCAAATATGGTCCTAAATGCATTTAAGGGTCATTCTGATATTAATGCCCGCTATGGAAACACCCTACTACGGCCCTCTCTCTGTCGGGGGCGACCTGAGTGCATTATGGACACTTTGAAATTTCACGATGGATACTGATTGCTATACAAGCGGTAACCCAAAAACACAAATATGGTCATAAATGCATTTAACGGTCATTCTGATTTTAATGCCCGCTATAGGAGCACCCTACTACGGCCCTCTTTCACTCAGGGCCGTCCTGGGTGCTTTATGGACTGTTTGACAAGTGCTGGAGGAGGAAATAGAGCCGTGCACCTGGTGATTGAAACCGTGCATCTGGTAACCCAAAAACACAAATATGGTCATAAATGCATTTAACGGTCATTCTGATTTTAATGCCCGCTATAGGAGCACCCTACTACGGCCCTCTTTCACTCAGGGCCGTCCTGGGTGCTTTATGGACTGTTTGACAAGTGCTGGAGGAGGAAATAGAGCCGTGCACCTGGTGATTGAAACCGTGCATCTGGTAACCCAAAACACAAATATGGTCATAAATGCATTTAACGGTCATTCTGATTTTAATGCCCGCTATAGGAGCACCCTACTACGGCCCTCTTTCACTCAGGGCCGTCCTGGGTGCTTTATGGACTGTTTGACAAGTGCTGGAGGAGAAATAGAGCCGTGCACCTGGTGATTGAAACCGTGCACCTGGTGATTGAAAACGTGCATCTGGTAACCCAAAAATTCAAATATGGTCCTAAATGCATTTAAGGGTCATTCTGATATTAATGCCCGCTATGGAAACACCCTACTACGGCCCTCTCTCTGTCGGGGGCGACCTGAGTGCATTATGGACACTTTGAAATTTCACGATGGATACTGATTGCTATACAGCGGTAACCCAAAACACAAATATGGTCATAAATGCATTTAACGGTCATTCTGATTTTAATGCCCGCTATAGGAGCACCCTACTACGGCCCTCTTTCACTCAGGGCCGTCCTGGGTGCTTTATGGACTGTTTGACAAGTGCTGGAGGAGGAAATAGAGCCGTGCACCTGGTGATTGAAACCGTGCATCTGGTAACCAAAAA
>NW_022262100.1:0-22426 GCF_002021735.2 Oncorhynchus kisutch | reverse complement strand
CCTGATTCCCGTTACCCGTGGTCACCATGGTAGGCACAGAAAGTACCATCGAAAGTTGATAGGGCAGACATTCGAATGAGACGTCACCGCCACAAAGGCGCGCGATCGGCTCCAAGTTATCTAGAGTCACCAAAGCGGCCGGGGCAACCGAGATTGGCCCGCATGGGTTTTGGGTCTGATAAATGCACGCATCCCGGAGGTCAGCGCTCGTTTGCATGTATTAGCTCTAGAATGCCACAGTTATCCAAGTAACGTTTTGAGCGATCAAAGGAACCATAACTGATTTAATGAGCCATTCGCAGTTTCACTGTACCGGCCGTGTGTACTTAGACTTGCATGGCTTAATCTTTGAGACAAGCATATGCTACTGGCAGGATCAACCAGGTAGCCACTCACAACTTAGATGTTTGTACCTGGGCACACTAAGCAAACAACAACCAGGGACCAGTCCTATCCCGTCAGGGGAGGAGGCCCTGGCACCATCCACCGTGTGCCCAGCGGGAGGCCCTGAACTGCCCATGGCCGGAGCCACAGGTGCCGGGGCGCCGCTCGAGAGGTCTCTTGTCTAGCCGGAGCGCCTATTCGGAACGCCATCAACTGGGCAAAAGGAACCACAACCTCGGACAGACCGCTTGGGTCAACCAGGTAGGTCCACGTTTAAAGACAGGGTTTGAGAAAACGTGCTTCTGGCGCCGATGCGTTACGGGATGACCAACACCACATGCTTCGCAGCCTGAGTGTGCCACTCCCCGCACCGGAACACCAATGAAGGGCCACTTGGTCAGACAGTTCGGCTCGAATTCGCACGAACTTTGCGCGGCTGGAGCGTATCGAAATTAGGGGACAAACGTTTCCGAAAGGGGCTCCCCCGATAGAGGCAAATCCACTTGGGTCGGGAGGGAACATCCATCAGAACACCAGCCAAAGGCCGGCCGATAGAGTCCCTCCCAGGTGGAAAACGAATGCAAATCAGTCAGAGGAAATTAAACTCCCTGGACAACAGAGGACAACCATGGAGACGCACCGTGAAACAAGTATGGGACTGGACTGGAGAGCTAGCCCTCACCGGGACTAAACAACCACCAATCAGTCGCCGAAGGGATTGGCACCTTCATTGGACCAGAACCATGGTCATTGATGAACCAAACCCACAAGGTAATAGCTGGGATAGAACAACTGCCGGGGCAGAGCTCAATATCCTCCCATCACCAAGCTGGGAAACGTGGCTCAAAAGTTAGGATAAATCGGACGCCGAAGGGTCTGTTCCAACCACTAAATCGGACGCCGGCGGCAAATGTCCGAATTACCATGGTTCCGAGGGGCTCACATCCCTCAAAAGTACCCAGTACTTATTTTCTATTCGGCCTGATCAGTTTGGCACCACCCCCGTCTCTCTAGGACATGGAAGTCTTGTTGTCAAAAACCAGGTTTCTGATTTCGCGCCGGTACCTGTCTGGTCGACCCACCCCCGAGTGTGTCATTGACGATCAGGCCAATTTATCGATATAATCCCGGAACCGCACAGGGTGTATGTCCGCCCCGAAATTGGGGGTAAAATTCGGTTAAACACAAAACGTGAATAAATCAGAAAGTACACATCCAATCTGGATGGGGGTTTTTTAAAACGAAAGGGCACATATAGACGAGCATTTACATTTAATTAAAACCGTTTTTGTATAAAACATTTTAATAGAAAATCGTGTTTTAAGTTTTGGGAAAAAAGTGAATGTTACAGGAAACATAGGTGCCTATGGATGCGAAATGTTTTTGATATGCTGCAATTGTTGCCCATCACGAGAGAGGGTATGAGACGAAATTTGGGACCTCTAGCCCTTCGGGAAGTATTTTTAATCATTTTTTGAAAATTACAGAAATTGGTCGGGAAAATGGCAGAGTCCACACTTTTCAAAGCCGTGCACCTGGTGATTGAAAACGTGCATCTGGTAACCCAAAAATTCAAATATGGTTCTAAATACACTTGCAGGTGTTCCAGACATCCATGCCCGCTATGGGAGCACCCTACTACGGCCCTCTATCAATGGGGGCCCGTCCTGAGTGCTTTATTTACTGTTTAAAATTTCACGATGGATACTGATTGCTATACAAGCGGTAACCCAAAAACACAAATATGGTCATAAATGCATTTAACGGTCATTCTGATTTTAATGCCCGCTATAGGAGCACCCTACTACGGCCCTCTTTCACTCAGGGCCGTCCTGGGTGCTTTATGGACTGTTTGACAAGTGCTGGAGGAGGAAATAGAGCCGTGCACCTGGTGATTGAAACCGTGCATCTGGTAACCCAAAAACACAAATATGGTCATAAATGCATTTAAACGGTCATTCTGATTTTAATGCCCGCTATAGGAGCACCCTACTACGGCCCTCTTTCACTCAGGGCCGTCCTGGGTGCTTTATGGACTGTTTGACAAGTGCTGGAGGAGGAAATAGAGCCGTGCACCTGGTGATTGAAACCGTGCATCTGGTAACCCAAAAACACAAATATGGTCATAAATGCATTTAACGGTCATTCTGATTTTAATGCCCGCTATAGGAGCACCCTACTACGGCCCTCTTTCACTCAGGGCCGTCCTGGGTGCTTTATGGACTGTTTGACAAGTGCTGGAGGAGGAAATAGAGCCGTGCACCTGGTGATTGAAACCGTGCACCTGGTGATTGAAAACGTGCATCTGGTAACCCAAAAATTCAAATATGGTCCTAAATGCATTTAAGGGTCATTCTGATATTAATGCCCGCTATGGAAACACCCTACTACGGCCCTCTCTCTGTCGGGGGCGACCTGAGTGCATTATGGACACTTTGAAATTTCACGATGGATACTGATTGCTATACAAGCGGTAACCCAAAAACACAAATATGGTCATAAATGCATTTAACGGTCATTCTGATTTTAATGCCCGCTATAGGAGCACCCTACTACGGCCCTCTTTCACTCAGGGCCGTCCTGGGTGCTTTATGGACTGTTTGACAAGTGCTGGAGGAGGAAATAGAGCCGTGCACCTGGTGATTGAAACCGTGCATCTGGTAACCCAAAAACACAAATATGGTCATAAATGCATTTAACGGTCATTCTGATTTTAATGCCCGCTATAGGAGCACCCTACTACGGCCCTCTTTCACTCAGGGCCGTCCTGGGTGCTTTATGGACTGTTTGACAAGTGCTGGAGGAGGAAATAGAGCCGTGCACCTGGTGATTGAAACCGTGCACCTGGTGATTGAAAACGTGCATCTGGTAACCCAAAAATTCAAATATGGTCCTAAATGCATTTAAGGGTCATTCTGATATTAATGCCCGCTATGGAAACACCCTACTACGGCCCTCTCTCTGTCGGGGGCGACCTGAGTGCATTATGGACACTTTGAAATTTCACGATGGATACTGATTGCTATACAAGCGGTAACCCAAAAACACAAATATGGTCATAAATGCATTTAACGGTCATTCTGATTTTAATGCCCGCTATAGGAGCACCCTACTACGGCCCTCTTTCACTCAGGGCCGTCCTGGGTGCTTTATGGACTGTTTGACAAGTGCTGGAGGAGGAAATAGAGCCGTGCACCTGGTGATTGAAACCGTGCATCTGGTAACCCAAAAACACAAATATGGTCATAAATGCATTTAACGGTCATTCTGATTTTAATGCCCGCTATAGGAGCACCCTACTACGGCCCTCTTTCACTCAGGGCCGTCCTGGGTGCTTTATGGACTGTTTGACAAGTGCTGGAGGAGGAAATAGAGCCGTGCACCTGGTGATTGAAACCGTGCATCTGGTAACCCAAAAACACAAATATGGTCATAAATGCATTTAACGGTCATTCTGATTTTAATGCCCGCTATAGGAGCACCCTACTACGGCCCTCTTTCACTCAGGGCCGTCCTGGGTGCTTTATGGACTGTTTGACAAGTGCTGGAGGAGGAAATAGAGCCGTGCACCTGGTGATTGAAACCGTGCACCTGGTGATTGAAAACGTGCATCTGGTAACCCAAAAATTCAAATATGGTCCTAAATGCATTTAAGGGTCATTCTGATATTAATGCCCGCTATGGAAACACCCTACTACGGCCCTCTCTCTGTCGGGGGCGACCTGAGTGCATTATGGACACTTTGAAATTTCACGATGGATACTGATTGCTATACAAGCGGTAACCCAAAAACACAAATATGGTCATAAATGCATTTAACGGTCATTCTGATTTTAATGCCCGCTATAGGAGCACCCTACTACGGCCCTCTTTCACTCAGGGCCGTCCTGGGTGCTTTATGGACTGTTTGACAAGTGCTGGAGGAGGAAATAGAGCCGTGCACCTGGTGATTGAAACCGTGCATCTGGTAACCCAAAAACACAAATATGGTCATAAATGCATTTAACGGTCATTCTGATTTTAATGCCCGCTATAGGAGCACCCTACTACGGCCCTCTTTCACTCAGGGCCGTCCTGGGTGCTTTATGGACTGTTTGACAAGTGCTGGAGGAGGAAATAGAGCCGTGCACCTGGTGATTGAAACCGTGCACCTGGTGATTGAAAACGTGCATCTGGTAACCCAAAAATTCAAATATGGTCCTAAATGCATTTAAGGGTCATTCTGATATTAATGCCCGCTATGGAAACACCCTACTACGGCCCTCTCTCTGTCGGGGGCGACCTGAGTGCATTATGGACACTTTGAAATTTCACGATGGATACTGATTGCTATACAAGCGGTAACCCAAAAACACAAATATGGTCATAAATGCATTTAACGGTCATTCTGATTTTAATGCCCGCTATAGGAGCACCCTACTACGGCCCTCTTTCACTCAGGGCCGTCCTGGGTGCTTTATGGACTGTTTGACAAGTGCTGGAGGAGGAAATAGAGCCGTGCACCTGGTGATTGAAACCGTGCATCTGGTAACCCAAAAACACAAATATGGTCATAAATGCATTTAACGGTCATTCTGATTTTAATGCCCGCTATAGGAGCACCCTACTACGGCCCTCTTTCACTCAGGGCCGTCCTGGGTGCTTTATGGACTGTTTGACAAGTGCTGGAGGAGGAAATAGAGCCGTGCACCTGGTGATTGAAACCGTGCATCTGGTAACCCAAAAACACAAATATGGTCATAAATGCATTTAACGGTCATTCTGATTTTAATGCCCGCTATAGGAGCACCCTACTACGGCCCTCTTTCACTCAGGGCCGTCCTGGGTGCTTTATGGACTGTTTGACAAGTGCTGGAGGAGGAAATAGAGCCGTGCACCTGGTGATTGAAACCGTGCACCTGGTGATTGAAAACGTGCATCTGGTAACCCAAAAATTCAAATATGGTCCTAAATGCATTTAAGGGTCATTCTGATATTAATGCCCGCTATGGAAACACCCTACTACGGCCCTCTCTCTGTCGGGGGCGACCTGAGTGCATTATGGACACTTTGAAATTTCACGATGGATACTGATTGCTATACAAGCGGTAACCCAAAAACACAAATATGGTCATAAATGCATTTAACGGTCATTCTGATTTTAATGCCCGCTATAGGAGCACCCTACTACGGCCCTCTTTCACTCAGGGCCGTCCTGGGTGCTTTATGGACTGTTTGACAAGTGCTGGAGGAGGAAATAGAGCCGTGCACCTGGTGATTGAAACCGTGCATCTGGTAACCCAAAAACACAAATATGGTCATAAATGCATTTAACGGTCATTCTGATTTTAATGCCCGCTATAGGAGCACCCTACTACGGCCCTCTTTCACTCAGGGCCGTCCTGGGTGCTTTATGGACTGTTTGACAAGTGCTGGAGGAGGAAATAGAGCCGTGCACCTGGTGATTGAAACCGTGCACCTGGTGATTGAAAACGTGCATCTGGTAACCCAAAAATTCAAATATGGTCCTAAATGCATTTAAGGGTCATTCTGATATTAATGCCCGCTATGGAAACACCCTACTACGGCCCTCTCTCTGTCGGGGGCGACCTGAGTGCATTATGGACACTTTGAAATTTCACGATGGATACTGATTGCTATACAAGCGGTAACCCAAAAACACAAATATGGTCATAAATGCATTTAACGGTCATTCTGATTTTAATGCCCGCTATAGGAGCACCCTACTACGGCCCTCTTTCACTCAGGGCCGTCCTGGGTGCTTTATGGACTGTTTGACAAGTGCTGGAGGAGGAAATAGAGCCGTGCACCTGGTGATTGAAACCGTGCATCTGGTAACCCAAAAACACAAATATGGTCATAAATGCATTTAACGGTCATTCTGATTTTAATGCCCGCTATAGGAGCACCCTACTACGGCCCTCTTTCACTCAGGGCCGTCCTGGGTGCTTTATGGACTGTTTGACAAGTGCTGGAGGAGGAAATAGAGCCGTGCACCTGGTGATTGAAACCGTGCATCTGGTAACCCAAAAACACAAATATGGTCATAAATGCATTTAACGGTCATTCTGATTTTAATGCCCGCTATAGGAGCACCCTACTACGGCCCTCTTTCACTCAGGGCCGTCCTGGGTGCTTTATGGACTGTTTGACAAGTGCTGGAGGAGGAAATAGAGCCGTGCACCTGGTGATTGAAACCGTGCACCTGGTGATTGAAAACGTGCATCTGGTAACCCAAAAATTCAAATATGGTCCTAAATGCATTTAAGGGTCATTCTGATATTAATGCCCGCTATGGAAACACCCTACTACGGCCCTCTCTCTGTCGGGGGCGACCTGAGTGCATTATGGACACTTTGAAATTTCACGATGGATACTGATTGCTATACAAGCGGTAACCCAAAAACACAAATATGGTCATAAATGCATTTAACGGTCATTCTGATTTTAATGCCCGCTATAGGAGCACCCTACTACGGCCCTCTTTCACTCAGGGCCGTCCTGGGTGCTTTATGGACTGTTTGACAAGTGCTGGAGGAGGAAATAGAGCCGTGCACCTGGTGATTGAAACCGTGCATCTGGTAACCCAAAAACACAAATATGGTCATAAATGCATTTAACGGTCATTCTGATTTTAATGCCCGCTATAGGAGCACCCTACTACGGCCCTCTTTCACTCAGGGCCGTCCTGGGTGCTTTATGGACTGTTTGACAAGTGCTGGAGGAGGAAATAGAGCCGTGCACCTGGTGATTGAAACCGTGCACCTGGTGATTGAAAACGTGCATCTGGTAACCCAAAAATTCAAATATGGTCCTAAATGCATTTAAGGGTCATTCTGATATTAATGCCCGCTATGGAAACACCCTACTACGGCCCTCTCTCTGTCGGGGGCGACCTGAGTGCATTATGGACACTTTGAAATTTCACGATGGATACTGATTGCTATACAAGCGGTAACCCAAAAACACAAATATGGTCATAAATGCATTTAACGGTCATTCTGATTTTAATGCCCGCTATAGGAGCACCCTACTACGGCCCTCTTTCACTCAGGGCCGTCCTGGGTGCTTTATGGACTGTTTGACAAGTGCTGGAGGAGGAAATAGAGCCGTGCACCTGGTGATTGAAACCGTGCATCTGGTAACCCAAAAACACAAATATGGTCATAAATGCATTTAACGGTCATTCTGATTTTAATGCCCGCTATAGGAGCACCCTACTACGGCCCTCTTTCACTCAGGGCCGTCCTGGGTGCTTTATGGACTGTTTGACAAGTGCTGGAGGAGGAAATAGAGCCGTGCACCTGGTGATTGAAACCGTGCATCTGGTAACCCAAAACACAATATGGTCATAAATGCATTTAACGGTCATTCTGATTTTAATGCCCGCTATAGGAGCACCCTACTACGGCCCTCTTTCACTCAGGGCCGTCCTGGGTGCTTTATGGACTGTTTGACAAGTGCTGGAGGAGGAAATAGAGCCGTGCACCTGGTGATTGAAACCGTGCACCTGGTGATTGAAAACGTGCATCTGGTAACCCAAAAATTCAAATATGGTCCTAAATGCATTTAAGGGTCATTCTGATATTAATGCCCGCTATGGAAACACCCTACTACGGCCCTCTCTCTGTCGGGGGCGACCTGAGTGCATTATGGACACTTTGAAATTTCACGATGGATACTGATTGCTATACAAGCGGTAACCCAAAAACACAAATATGGTCATAAATGCATTTAACGGTCATTCTGATTTTAATGCCCGCTATAGGAGCACCCTACTACGGCCCTCTTTCACTCAGGGCCGTCCTGGGTGCTTTATGGACTGTTTGACAAGTGCTGGAGGAGGAAATAGAGCCGTGCACCTGGTGATTGAAACCGTGCATCTGGTAACCCAAAAACACAAATATGGTCATAAATGCATTTAACGGTCATTCTGATTTTAATGCCCGCTATAGGAGCACCCTACTACGGCCCTCTTTCACTCAGGGCCGTCCTGGGTGCTTTATGGACTGTTTGACAAGTGCTGGAGGAGGAAATAGAGCCGTGCACCTGGTGATTGAAACCGTGCACCTGGTGATTGAAAACGTGCATCTGGTAACCCAAAAATTCAAATATGGTCCTAAATGCATTTAAGGGTCATTCTGATATTAATGCCCGCTATGGAAACACCCTACTACGGCCCTCTCTCTGTCGGGGGCGACCTGAGTGCATTATGGACACTTTGAAATTTCACGATGGATACTGATTGCTATACAAGCGGTAACCCAAAAACACAAATATGGTCATAAATGCATTTAACGGTCATTCTGATTTTAATGCCCGCTATAGGAGCACCCTACTACGGCCCTCTTTCACTCAGGGCCGTCCTGGGTGCTTTATGGACTGTTTGACAAGTGCTGGAGGAGGAAATAGAGCCGTGCACCTGGTGATTGAAACCGTGCATCTGGTAACCCAAAAACACAAATATGGTCATAAATGCATTTAACGGTCATTCTGATTTTAATGCCCGCTATAGGAGCACCCTACTACGGCCCTCTTTCACTCAGGGCCGTCCTGGGTGCTTTATGGACTGTTTGACAAGTGCTGGAGGAGGAAATAGAGCCGTGCACCTGGTGATTGAAACCGTGCACCTGGTGATTGAAAACGTGCATCTGGTAACCCAAAAATTCAAATATGGTCCTAAATGCATTTAAGGGTCATTCTGATATTAATGCCCGCTATGGAAACACCCTACTACGGCCCTCTCTCTGTCGGGGGCGACCTGAGTGCATTATGGACACTTTGAAATTTCACGATGGATACTGATTGCTATACAAGCGGTAACCCAAAAACACAAATATGGTCATAAATGCATTTAACGGTCATTCTGATTTTAATGCCCGCTATAGGAGCACCCTACTACGGCCCTCTTTCACTCAGGGCCGTCCTGGGTGCTTTATGGACTGTTTGACAAGTGCTGGAGGAGGAAATAGAGCCGTGCACCTGGTGATTGAAACCGTGCATCTGGTAACCCAAAAACACAAATATGGTCATAAATGCATTTAACGGTCATTCTGATTTTAATGCCCGCTATAGGAGCACCCTACTACGGCCCTCTTTCACTCAGGGCCGTCCTGGGTGCTTTATGGACTGTTTGACAAGTGCTGGAGGAGGAAATAGAGCCGTGCACCTGGTGATTGAAACCGTGCATCTGGTAACCCAAAAACACAAATATGGTCATAAATGCATTTAACGGTCATTCTGATTTTAATGCCCGCTATAGGAGCACCCTACTACGGCCCTCTTTCACTCAGGGCCGTCCTGGGTGCTTTATGGACTGTTTGACAAGTGCTGGAGGAGGAAATAGAGCCGTGCACCTGGTGATTGAAACCGTGCACCTGGTGATTGAAAACGTGCATCTGGTAACCCAAAAATTCAAATATGGTCCTAAATGCATTTAAGGGTCATTCTGATATTAATGCCCGCTATGGAAACACCCTACTACGGCCCTCTCTCTGTCGGGGGCGACCTGAGTGCATTATGGACACTTTGAAATTTCACGATGGATACTGATTGCTATACAAGCGGTAACCCAAAAACACAAATATGGTCATAAATGCATTTAACGGTCATTCTGATTTTAATGCCCGCTATAGGAGCACCCTACTACGGCCCTCTTTCACTCAGGGCCGTCCTGGGTGCTTTATGGACTGTTTGACAAGTGCTGGAGGAGGAAATAGAGCCGTGCACCTGGTGATTGAAACCGTGCATCTGGTAACCCAAAAACACAAATATGGTCATAAATGCATTTAACGGTCATTCTGATTTTAATGCCCGCTATAGGAGCACCCTACTACGGCCCTCTTTCACTCAGGGCCGTCCTGGGTGCTTTATGGACTGTTTGACAAGTGCTGGAGGAGGAAATAGAGCCGTGCACCTGGTGATTGAAACCGTGCACCTGGTGATTGAAAACGTGCATCTGGTAACCCAAAAATTCAAATATGGTCCTAAATGCATTTAAGGGTCATTCTGATATTAATGCCCGCTATGGAAACACCCTACTACGGCCCTCTCTCTGTCGGGGGCGACCTGAGTGCATTATGGACACTTTGAAATTTCACGATGGATACTGATTGCTATACAAGCGGTAACCCAAAAACACAAATATGGTCATAAATGCATTTAACGGTCATTCTGATTTTAATGCCCGCTATAGGAGCACCCTACTACGGCCCTCTTTCACTCAGGGCCGTCCTGGGTGCTTTATGGACTGTTTGACAAGTGCTGGAGGAGGAAATAGAGCCGTGCACCTGGTGATTGAAACCGTGCATCTGGTAACCCAAAAACACAAATATGGTCATAAATGCATTTAACGGTCATTCTGATTTTAATGCCCGCTATAGGAGCACCCTACTACGGCCCTCTTTCACTCAGGGCCGTCCTGGGTGCTTTATGGACTGTTTGACAAGTGCTGGAGGAGGAAATAGAGCCGTGCACCTGGTGATTGAAACCGTGCACCTGGTGATTGAAAACGTGCATCTGGTAACCCAAAAATTCAAATATGGTCCTAAATGCATTTAAGGGTCATTCTGATATTAATGCCCGCTATGGAAACACCCTACTACGGCCCTCTCTCTGTCGGGGGCGACCTGAGTGCATTATGGACACTTTGAAATTTCACGATGGATACTGATTGCTATACAAGCGGTAACCCAAAAACACAAATATGGTCATAAATGCATTTAACGGTCATTCTGATTTTAATGCCCGCTATAGGAGCACCCTACTACGGCCCTCTTTCACTCAGGGCCGTCCTGGGTGCTTTATGGACTGTTTGACAAGTGCTGGAGGAGGAAATAGAGCCGTGCACCTGGTGATTGAAACCGTGCATCTGGTAACCCAAAAACACAAATATGGTCATAAATGCATTTAACGGTCATTCTGATTTTAATGCCCGCTATAGGAGCACCCTACTACGGCCCTCTTTCACTCAGGGCCGTCCTGGGTGCTTTATGGACTGTTTGACAAGTGCTGGAGGAGGAAATAGAGCCGTGCACCTGGTGATTGAAACCGTGCACCTGGTGATTGAAAACGTGCATCTGGTAACCCAAAAATTCAAATATGGTCCTAAATGCATTTAAGGGTCATTCTGATATTAATGCCCGCTATGGAAACACCCTACTACGGCCCTCTCTCTGTCGGGGGCGACCTGAGTGCATTATGGACACTTTGAAATTTCACGATGGATACTGATTGCTATACAAGCGGTAACCCAAAAACACAAATATGGTCATAAATGCATTTAACGGTCATTCTGATTTTAATGCCCGCTATAGGAGCACCCTACTACGGCCCTCTTTCACTCAGGGCCGTCCTGGGTGCTTTATGGACTGTTTGACAAGTGCTGGAGGAGGAAATAGAGCCGTGCACCTGGTGATTGAAACCGTGCATCTGGTAACCCAAAAACACAAATATGGTCATAAATGCATTTAACGGTCATTCTGATTTTAATGCCCGCTATAGGAGCACCCTACTACGGCCCTCTTTCACTCAGGGCCGTCCTGGGTGCTTTATGGACTGTTTGACAAGTGCTGGAGGAGGAAATAGAGCCGTGCACCTGGTGATTGAAACCGTGCATCTGGTAACCCAAAAACACAAATATGGTCATAAATGCATTTAACGGTCATTCTGATTTTAATGCCCGCTATAGGAGCACCCTACTACGGCCCTCTTTCACTCAGGGCCGTCCTGGGTGCTTTATGGACTGTTTGACAAGTGCTGGAGGAGGAAATAGAGCCGTGCACCTGGTGATTGAAACCGTGCACCTGGTGATTGAAAACGTGCATCTGGTAACCCAAAAATTCAAATATGGTCCTAAATGCATTTAAGGGTCATTCTGATATTAATGCCCGCTATGGAAACACCCTACTACGGCCCTCTCTCTGTCGGGGGCGACCTGAGTGCATTATGGACACTTTGAAATTTCACGATGGATACTGATTGCTATACAAGCGGTAACCCAAAAACACAAATATGGTCATAAATGCATTTAACGGTCATTCTGATTTTAATGCCCGCTATAGGAGCACCCTACTACGGCCCTCTTTCACTCAGGGCCGTCCTGGGTGCTTTATGGACTGTTTGACAAGTGCTGGAGGAGGAAATAGAGCCGTGCACCTGGTGATTGAAACCGTGCATCTGGTAACCCAAAAACACAAATATGGTCATAAATGCATTTAACGGTCATTCTGATTTTAATGCCCGCTATAGGAGCACCCTACTACGGCCCTCTTTCACTCAGGGCCGTCCTGGGTGCTTTATGGACTGTTTGACAAGTGCTGGAGGAGGAAATAGAGCCGTGCACCTGGTGATTGAAACCGTGCATCTGGTAACCCAAAAACACAAATATGGTCATAAATGCATTTAACGGTCATTCTGATTTTAATGCCCGCTATAGGAGCACCCTACTACGGCCCTCTTTCACTCAGGGCCGTCCTGGGTGCTTTATGGACTGTTTGACAAGTGCTGGAGGAGGAAATAGAGCCGTGCACCTGGTGATTGAAACCGTGCACCTGGTGATTGAAAACGTGCATCTGGTAACCCAAAAATTCAAATATGGTCCTAAATGCATTTAAGGGTCATTCTGATATTAATGCCCGCTATGGAAACACCCTACTACGGCCCTCTCTCTGTCGGGGGCGACCTGAGTGCATTATGGACACTTTGAAATTTCACGATGGATACTGATTGCTATACAAGCGGTAACCCAAAAACACAAATATGGTCATAAATGCATTTAACGGTCATTCTGATTTTAATGCCCGCTATAGGAGCACCCTACTACGGCCCTCTTTCACTCAGGGCCGTCCTGGGTGCTTTATGGACTGTTTGACAAGTGCTGGAGGAGGAAATAGAGCCGTGCACCTGGTGATTGAAACCGTGCATCTGGTAACCCAAAAACACAAATATGGTCATAAATGCATTTAACGGTCATTCTGATTTTAATGCCCGCTATAGGAGCACCCTACTACGGCCCTCTTTCACTCAGGGCCGTCCTGGGTGCTTTATGGACTGTTTGACAAGTGCTGGAGGAGGAAATAGAGCCGTGCACCTGGTGATTGAAACCGTGCATCTGGTAACCCAAAAACACAAATATGGTCATAAATGCATTTAACGGTCATTCTGATTTTAATGCCCGCTATAGGAGCACCCTACTACGGCCCTCTTTCACTCAGGGCCGTCCTGGGTGCTTTATGGACTGTTTGACAAGTGCTGGAGGAGGAAATAGAGCCGTGCACCTGGTGATTGAAACCGTGCACCTGGTGATTGAAAACGTGCATCTGGTAACCCAAAAATTCAAATATGGTCCTAAATGCATTTAAGGGTCATTCTGATATTAATGCCCGCTATGGAAACACCCTACTACGGCCCTCTCTCTGTCGGGGGCGACCTGAGTGCATTATGGACACTTTGAAATTTCACGATGGATACTGATTGCTATACAAGCGGTAACCCAAAAACACAAATATGGTCATAAATGCATTTAACGGTCATTCTGATTTTAATGCCCGCTATAGGAGCACCCTACTACGGCCCTCTTTCACTCAGGGCCGTCCTGGGTGCTTTATGGACTGTTTGACAAGTGCTGGAGGAGGAAATAGAGCCGTGCACCTGGTGATTGAAACCGTGCATCTGGTAACCCAAAAACACAAATATGGTCATAAATGCATTTAACGGTCATTCTGATTTTAATGCCCGCTATAGGAGCACCCTACTACGGCCCTCTTTCACTCAGGGCCGTCCTGGGTGCTTTATGGACTGTTTGACAAGTGCTGGAGGAGGAAATAGAGCCGTGCACCTGGTGATTGAAACCGTGCATCTGGTAACCCAAAAACACAAATATGGTCATAAATGCATTTAACGGTCATTCTGATTTTAATGCCCGCTATAGGAGCACCCTACTACGGCCCTCTTTCACTCAGGGCCGTCCTGGGTGCTTTATGGACTGTTTGACAAGTGCTGGAGGAGGAAATAGAGCCGTGCACCTGGTGATTGAAACCGTGCACCTGGTGATTGAAAACGTGCATCTGGTAACCCAAAAATTCAAATATGGTCCTAAATGCATTTAAGGGTCATTCTGATATTAATGCCCGCTATGGAAACACCCTACTACGGCCCTCTCTCTGTCGGGGGCGACCTGAGTGCATTATGGACACTTTGAAATTTCACGATGGATACTGATTGCTATACAAGCGGTAACCCAAAAACACAAATATGGTCATAAATGCATTTAACGGTCATTCTGATTTTAATGCCCGCTATAGGAGCACCCTACTACGGCCCTCTTTCACTCAGGGCCGTCCTGGGTGCTTTATGGACTGTTTGACAAGTGCTGGAGGAGGAAATAGAGCCGTGCACCTGGTGATTGAAACCGTGCATCTGGTAACCCAAAAACACAAATATGGTCATAAATGCATTTAACGGTCATTCTGATTTTAATGCCCGCTATAGGAGCACCCTACTACGGCCCTCTTTCACTCAGGGCCGTCCTGGGTGCTTTATGGACTGTTTGACAAGTGCTGGAGGAGGAAATAGAGCCGTGCACCTGGTGATTGAAACCGTGCATCTGGTAACCCAAAAACACAAATATGGTCATAAATGCATTTAACGGTCATTCTGATTTTAATGCCCGCTATAGGAGCACCCTACTACGGCCCTCTTTCACTCAGGGCCGTCCTGGGTGCTTTATGGACTGTTTGACAAGTGCTGGAGGAGGAAATAGAGCCGTGCACCTGGTGATTGAAACCGTGCACCTGGTGATTGAAAACGTGCATCTGGTAACCCAAAAATTCAAATATGGTCCTAAATGCATTTAAGGGTCATTCTGATATTAATGCCCGCTATGGAAACACCCTACTACGGCCCTCTCTCTGTCGGGGGCGACCTGAGTGCATTATGGACACTTTGAAATTTCACGATGGATACTGATTGCTATACAAGCGGTAACCCAAAAACACAAATATGGTCATAAATGCATTTAACGGTCATTCTGATTTTAATGCCCGCTATAGGAGCACCCTACTACGGCCCTCTTTCACTCAGGGCCGTCCTGGGTGCTTTATGGACTGTTTGACAAGTGCTGGAGGAGGAAATAGAGCCGTGCACCTGGTGATTGAAACCGTGCATCTGGTAACCCAAAAACACAAATATGGTCATAAATGCATTTAACGGTCATTCTGATTTTAATGCCCGCTATAGGAGCACCCTACTACGGCCCTCTTTCACTCAGGGCCGTCCTGGGTGCTTTATGGACTGTTTGACAAGTGCTGGAGGAGGAAATAGAGCCGTGCACCTGGTGATTGAAACCGTGCATCTGGTAACCCAAAAACACAAATATGGTCATAAATGCATTTAACGGTCATTCTGATTTTAATGCCCGCTATAGGAGCACCCTACTACGGCCCTCTTTCACTCAGGGCCGTCCTGGGTGCTTTATGGACTGTTTGACAAGTGCTGGAGGAGGAAATAGAGCCGTGCACCTGGTGATTGAAACCGTGCACCTGGTGATTGAAAACGTGCATCTGGTAACCCAAAAATTCAAATATGGTCCTAAATGCATTTAAGGGTCATTCTGATATTAATGCCCGCTATGGAAACACCCTACTACGGCCCTCTCTCTGTCGGGGGCGACCTGAGTGCATTATGGACACTTTGAAATTTCACGATGGATACTGATTGCTATACAAGCGGTAACCCAAAAACACAAATATGGTCATAAATGCATTTAACGGTCATTCTGATTTTAATGCCCGCTATAGGAGCACCCTACTACGGCCCTCTTTCACTCAGGGCCGTCCTGGGTGCTTTATGGACTGTTTGACAAGTGCTGGAGGAGGAAATAGAGCCGTGCACCTGGTGATTGAAACCGTGCATCTGGTAACCCAAAAACACAAATATGGTCATAAATGCATTTAACGGTCATTCTGATTTTAATGCCCGCTATAGGAGCACCCTACTACGGCCCTCTTTCACTCAGGGCCGTCCTGGGTGCTTTATGGACTGTTTGACAAGTGCTGGAGGAGGAAATAGAGCCGTGCACCTGGTGATTGAAACCGTGCACCTGGTGATTGAAAACGTGCATCTGGTAACCCAAAAATTCAAATATGGTCCTAAATGCATTTAAGGGTCATTCTGATATTAATGCCCGCTATGGAAACACCCTACTACGGCCCTCTCTCTGTCGGGGGCGACCTGAGTGCATTATGGACACTTTGAAATTTCACGATGGATACTGATTGCTATACAAGCGGTAACCCAAAAACACAAATATGGTCATAAATGCATTTAACGGTCATTCTGATTTTAATGCCCGCTATAGGAGCACCCTACTACGGCCCTCTTTCACTCAGGGCCGTCCTGGGTGCTTTATGGACTGTTTGACAAGTGCTGGAGGAGGAAATAGAGCCGTGCACCTGGTGATTGAAACCGTGCATCTGGTAACCCAAAAACACAAATATGGTCATAAATGCATTTAACGGTCATTCTGATTTTAATGCCCGCTATAGGAGCACCCTACTACGGCCCTCTTTCACTCAGGGCCGTCCTGGGTGCTTTATGGACTGTTTGACAAGTGCTGGAGGAGGAAATAGAGCCGTGCACCTGGTGATTGAAACCGTGCACCTGGTGATTGAAAACGTGCATCTGGTAACCCAAAAATTCAAATATGGTCCTAAATGCATTTAAGGGTCATTCTGATATTAATGCCCGCTATGGAAACACCCTACTACGGCCCTCTCTCTGTCGGGGGCGACCTGAGTGCATTATGGACACTTTGAAATTTCACGATGGATACTGATTGCTATACAAGCGGTAACCCAAAAACACAAATATGGTCATAAATGCATTTAACGGTCATTCTGATTTTAATGCCCGCTATAGGAGCACCCTACTACGGCCCTCTTTCACTCAGGGCCGTCCTGGGTGCTTTATGGACTGTTTGACAAGTGCTGGAGGAGGAAATAGAGCCGTGCACCTGGTGATTGAAACCGTGCATCTGGTAACCCAAAAACACAAATATGGTCATAAATGCATTTAACGGTCATTCTGATTTTAATGCCCGCTATAGGAGCACCCTACTACGGCCCTCTTTCACTCAGGGCCGTCCTGGGTGCTTTATGGACTGTTTGACAAGTGCTGGAGGAGGAAATA
Source organism: Oncorhynchus kisutch (assembly GCF_002021735.2). Lineage (NCBI taxonomy): Eukaryota > Metazoa > Chordata > Actinopteri > Salmoniformes > Salmonidae > Oncorhynchus > Oncorhynchus kisutch. The sequence goes on along the minus strand of NW_022262100.1, from coordinate 4,855 downwards.
GAGCCGTGCACCTGGTGATTGAAACCGTGCACCTGGTGATTGAAAACGTGCATCTGGTAACCCAAAAATTCAAATATGGTCCTAAATGCATTTAAGGGTCATTCTGATATTAATGCCCGCTATGGAAACACCCTACTACGGCCCTCTCTCTGTCGGGGGCGACCTGAGTGCATTATGGACACTTTGAAATTTCACGATGGATACTGATTGCTATACAAGCGGTAACCCAAAAACACAAATATGGTCATAAATGCATTTAACGGTCATTCTGATTTTAATGCCCGCTATAGGAGCACCCTACTACGGCCCTCTTTCACTCAGGGCCGTCCTGGGTGCTTTATGGACTGTTTGACAAGTGCTGGAGGAGGAAATAGAGCCGTGCACCTGGTGATTGAAACCGTGCATCTGGTAACCCAAAAACACAAATATGGTCATAAATGCATTTAACGGTCATTCTGATTTTAATGCCCGCTATAGGAGCACCCTACTACGGCCCTCTTTCACTCAGGGCCGTCCTGGGTGCTTTATGGACTGTTTGACAAGTGCTGGAGGAGGAAATAGAGCCGTGCACCTGGTGATTGAAACCGTGCATCTGGTAACCCAAAAACACAAATATGGTCATAAATGCATTTAACGGTCATTCTGATTTTAATGCCCGCTATAGGAGCACCCTACTACGGCCCTCTTTCACTCAGGGCCGTCCTGGGTGCTTTATGGACTGTTTGACAAGTGCTGGAGGAGGAAATAGAGCCGTGCACCTGGTGATTGAAACCGTGCACCTGGTGATTGAAAACGTGCATCTGGTAACCCAAAAATTCAAATATGGTCCTAAATGCATTTAAGGGTCATTCTGATATTAATGCCCGCTATGGAAACACCCTACTACGGCCCTCTCTCTGTCGGGGGCGACCTGAGTGCATTATGGACACTTTGAAATTTCACGATGGATACTGATTGCTATACAAGCGGTAACCCAAAAACACAAATATGGTCATAAATGCATTTAACGGTCATTCTGATTTTAATGCCCGCTATAGGAGCACCCTACTACGGCCCTCTTTCACTCAGGGCCGTCCTGGGTGCTTTATGGACTGTTTGACAAGTGCTGGAGGAGGAAATAGAGCCGTGCACCTGGTGATTGAAACCGTGCATCTGGTAACCCAAAAACACAAATATGGTCATAAATGCATTTAACGGTCATTCTGATTTTAATGCCCGCTATAGGAGCACCCTACTACGGCCCTCTTTCACTCAGGGCCGTCCTGGGTGCTTTATGGACTGTTTGACAAGTGCTGGAGGAGGAAATAGAGCCGTGCACCTGGTGATTGAAACCGTGCACCTGGTGATTGAAAACGTGCATCTGGTAACCCAAAAATTCAAATATGGTCCTAAATGCATTTAAGGGTCATTCTGATATTAATGCCCGCTATGGAAACACCCTACTACGGCCCTCTCTCTGTCGGGGGCGACCTGAGTGCATTATGGACACTTTGAAATTTCACGATGGATACTGATTGCTATACAAGCGGTAACCCAAAAACACAAATATGGTCATAAATGCATTTAACGGTCATTCTGATTTTAATGCCCGCTATAGGAGCACCCTACTACGGCCCTCTTTCACTCAGGGCCGTCCTGGGTGCTTTATGGACTGTTTGACAAGTGCTGGAGGAGGAAATAGAGCCGTGCACCTGGTGATTGAAACCGTGCATCTGGTAACCCAAAAACACAAATATGGTCATAAATGCATTTAACGGTCATTCTGATTTTAATGCCCGCTATAGGAGCACCCTACTACGGCCCTCTTTCACTCAGGGCCGTCCTGGGTGCTTTATGGACTGTTTGACAAGTGCTGGAGGAGGAAATAGAGCCGTGCACCTGGTGATTGAAACCGTGCACCTGGTGATTGAAAACGTGCATCTGGTAACCCAAAAATTCAAATATGGTCCTAAATGCATTTAAGGGTCATTCTGATATTAATGCCCGCTATGGAAACACCCTACTACGGCCCTCTCTCTGTCGGGGGCGACCTGAGTGCATTATGGACACTTTGAAATTTCACGATGGATACTGATTGCTATACAAGCGGTAACCCAAAAACACAAATATGGTCATAAATGCATTTAACGGTCATTCTGATTTTAATGCCCGCTATAGGAGCACCCTACTACGGCCCTCTTTCACTCAGGGCCGTCCTGGGTGCTTTATGGACTGTTTGACAAGTGCTGGAGGAGGAAATAGAGCCGTGCACCTGGTGATTGAAACCGTGCATCTGGTAACCCAAAAACACAAATATGGTCATAAATGCATTTAACGGTCATTCTGATTTTAATGCCCGCTATAGGAGCACCCTACTACGGCCCTCTTTCACTCAGGGCCGTCCTGGGTGCTTTATGGACTGTTTGACAAGTGCTGGAGGAGGAAATAGAGCCGTGCACCTGGTGATTGAAACCGTGCATCTGGTAACCCAAAAACACAAATATGGTCATAAATGCATTTAACGGTCATTCTGATTTTAATGCCCGCTATAGGAGCACCCTACTACGGCCCTCTTTCACTCAGGGCCGTCCTGGGTGCTTTATGGACTGTTTGACAAGTGCTGGAGGAGGAAATAGAGCCGTGCACCTGGTGATTGAAACCGTGCACCTGGTGATTGAAAACGTGCATCTGGTAACCCAAAAATTCAAATATGGTCCTAAATGCATTTAAGGGTCATTCTGATATTAATGCCCGCTATGGAAACACCCTACTACGGCCCTCTCTCTGTCGGGGGCGACCTGAGTGCATTATGGACACTTTGAAATTTCACGATGGATACTGATTGCTATACAAGCGGTAACCCAAAAACACAAATATGGTCATAAATGCATTTAACGGTCATTCTGATTTTAATGCCCGCTATAGGAGCACCCTACTACGGCCCTCTTTCACTCAGGGCCGTCCTGGGTGCTTTATGGACTGTTTGACAAGTGCTGGAGGAGGAAATAGAGCCGTGCACCTGGTGATTGAAACCGTGCATCTGGTAACCCAAAAACACAAATATGGTCATAAATGCATTTAACGGTCATTCTGATTTTAATGCCCGCTATAGGAGCACCCTACTACGGCCCTCTTTCACTCAGGGCCGTCCTGGGTGCTTTATGGACTGTTTGACAAGTGCTGGAGGAGGAAATAGAGCCGTGCACCTGGTGATTGAAACCGTGCATCTGGTAACCCAAAAACACAAATATGGTCATAAATGCATTTAACGGTCATTCTGATTTTAATGCCCGCTATAGGAGCACCCTACTACGGCCCTCTTTCACTCAGGGCCGTCCTGGGTGCTTTATGGACTGTTTGACAAGTGCTGGAGGAGGAAATAGAGCCGTGCACCTGGTGATTGAAACCGTGCACCTGGTGATTGAAAACGTGCATCTGGTAACCCAAAAATTCAAATATGGTCCTAAATGCATTTAAGGGTCATTCTGATATTAATGCCCGCTATGGAAACACCCTACTACGGCCCTCTCTCTGTCGGGGGCGACCTGAGTGCATTATGGACACTTTGAAATTTCACGATGGATACTGATTGCTATACAAGCGGTAACCCAAAAACACAAATATGGTCATAAATGCATTTAACGGTCATTCTGATTTTAATGCCCGCTATAGGAGCACCCTACTACGGCCCTCTTTCACTCAGGGCCGTCCTGGGTGCTTTATGGACTGTTTGACAAGTGCTGGAGGAGGAAATAGAGCCGTGCACCTGGTGATTGAAACCGTGCATCTGGTAACCCAAAAACACAAATATGGTCATAAATGCATTTAACGGTCATTCTGATTTTAATGCCCGCTATAGGAGCACCCTACTACGGCCCTCTTTCACTCAGGGCCGTCCTGGGTGCTTTATGGACTGTTTGACAAGTGCTGGAGGAGGAAATAGAGCCGTGCACCTGGTGATTGAAACCGTGCATCTGGTAACCCAAAAACACAAATATGGTCATAAATGCATTTAACGGTCATTCTGATTTTAATGCCCGCTATAGGAGCACCCTACTACGGCCCTCTTTCACTCAGGGCCGTCCTGGGTGCTTTATGGACTGTTTGACAAGTGCTGGAGGAGGAAATAGAGCCGTGCACCTGGTGATTGAAACCGTGCACCTGGTGATTGAAAACGTGCATCTGGTAACCCAAAAATTCAAATATGGTCCTAAATGCATTTAAGGGTCATTCTGATATTAATGCCCGCTATGGAAACACCCTACTACGGCCCTCTCTCTGTCGGGGGCGACCTGAGTGCATTATGGACACTTTGAAATTTCACGATGGATACTGATTGCTATACAAGCGGTAACCCAAAAAACACAAATATGGTCATAAATGCATTTAACGGTCATTCTGATTTTAATGCCCGCTATAGGAGCACCCTACTACGGCCCTCTTTCACTCAGGGCCGTCCTGGGTGCTTTATGGACTGTTTGACAAGTGCTGGAGGAGGAAATAGAGCCGTGCACCTGGTGATTGAAACCGTGCATCTGGTAACCCAAAAACACAAATATGGTCATAAATGCATTTAACGGTCATTCTGATTTTAATGCCCGCTATAGGAGCACCCTACTACGGCCCTCTTTCACTCAGGGCCGTCCTGGGTGCTTTATGGACTGTTTGACAAGTGCTGGAGGAGGAAATAGAGCCGTGCACCTGGTGATTGAAACCGTGCACCTGGTGATTGAAAACGTGCATCTGGTAACCCAAAAAATTCAAATATGGTCCTAAATGCATTTAAGGGTCATTCTGATATTAATGCCCGCTATGGAAACACCCTACTACGGCCCCTCTCTGTCGGGGCGGACCTGATTGCATTATGGACACTTTG
>NW_022262099.1:0-56202 GCF_002021735.2 Oncorhynchus kisutch | reverse complement strand
GTTTGATGCACTCTGGATACATGGTTTAAACATAACTGTTCAAACTAAATTATAGGGACACTGTGGACAATTTTCAGCAAGTTGCAGCAATTGACTACAGAAGATAACCACTTTTACAAAATAAGTCTAAAATCATTGTTTGATGCCACTCTGGGATACAACGATTTTACAGAACTGTTTCAAACTAGATTGATAGGAAACACTGTGGACAATTGTTCAGCAAGTTGCAGCAATTGAACTACAGAAATAACCACTTTTTCATAAACAAGTCAAAAATCATGTTTGGTTGCACTCTGGAAGTACAATTTTTAACAGAACGGTTCAAACTAGATGATAGGGACAGTATGGACAATTTTCAGCAAGTTTGCAGCAATTGAACTACAGAAATAACCACTTTTTCATAAACAAAGTCAAAATCATGTTTGGTTGCACTCTGGAAGTAAATTTTTTACAGAACTGTTCAAACTAGATAATAGGGACACTGTGGACAATTTTCAGCAAGTTGCAGCAATTGAACTACAGAAATAACCACTTTTCCATAAACAAGGTCTAAAATCATGTTTGATGCACTCTGGAAACAATGTTTTAAACATAACTGTTCAAACTAGATGATAGGGACAGTATGGACAATTTTCAGTAAAGTTGCAGCAATTGAACTACAGAAATAACCACTTTTCATAAACAAAGTCAAAATCATGTTTGGTTGCACTCTGGAAGTACATTTTTACAGAACTGTTCAAAGTAGATAATAGGGACACTGTGGACAATTTTCAGCAAGTTGCAGCAATTGAACTACAGAATAACCACTTTTTCATAAACAAAGTCAAAATCATGTTTGGTTGCACTCTGGAAGTACATTTTTTACAGAACTGTTCAAACTAGATGATAGGGACAGTATGGACAATTTTCAGCAAGTTGCAGCAATTGAACTACAGAAATAACCACTTTTTCATAAACAAAGTCAAAATCATGTTTGGTTGCACTCTGGAAGTACATTTTTTACAGAACTGTTCAAACTAGATGATAGGGACAGTATGGACAATTTTCAGCAAGTTGCAGCAATTGAACTACAGAAATAACCACTTTTTCATAAACAAAGTCAAAATCATGTTTGGTTGCACTCTGGAAGTACAATTTTTTACAGAACTGTTCAAACTAGATGATAGGGACAGTATGGACAATTTTCAGCAAGTTGCAGCAATTGAACTTCAGAAATAACCACTTTTTCATAAACAAAGTCAAAATCATGTTTGGTTGCACTCTGGAAGTACATTTTTTACAGAACTGTTCAAACTAGATAACAGGGACACTGTGGACAATTTTCAGCAAGTTGCAGCAATTGAACTACAGAAATAACCACTTTTCCATAATCAAGGTCTAAAATCATGTTTGATGCACTCTGGATACAATGTTTTAAACATAACTGTTCAAACTAGATGATAGGGACAGTATGGACAATTTTCAGCAAGTTGCAGCAATTGAACTACAGAGATAACCACTTTTCCATAAACTAGGTCTAAATCATGTTTGGTTGCACTCTGGAAGTACATTTTTTACAGAACGGTTCAAACTAGATGATAGGGACACTGGTGGACAACTTCAGCAAGTTGCAGCAATTGAACTACAGAAATAACCACTTTTCCATAAACAAGGTCTAAAATCATGTTTGATGCACTCTGGAAACAATGTTTTAAACATAACTGTTCAAACTAGATGATAGGGACAGTATGGACAATTTTCAGCAAATTGCAGCAATTGAACTACAGAGATAACCACTTTTCCATAAACAAGGTCTAAATCATGTTTGGTTGCACTCTGGAAGTACATTTTTTACAGAACTGTTCAAACTAGATAATAGGGACACTGTGGACAATTTTCAGCAAGTTGCAGCAATTGAACTACAGAAATAACCACTTCTCCATAAACAAGGTCTAAAATCATGTTTTGATGCACTCTGGATACAATGTTTTAAACATAACTGTTCAAACTAGATGATAGGGACAGTATGGACAATTTCAGCAAGTTGCAGCAATTGAACTACAGAAATAACCACTTTTCCATAAACAAGGTCTAAAATCATGTTTGATGCACTCTGGATACAATGTTTTAAACATAACTGTTCAAACTAGATGATAGGGACAGTATGGACAATTTTCAGCAAGTTGCAGCAATTGAACTACAGAGATAACCACCTTTCCATAAACAAGGTCTAAATCATGTTTTGTTGCACTCTGGAAGTACATTTTTTACAGAACTGTTCAAACTAGATGATAGGGACACTGTGGACAATTTTCAGCAAGTTGCAGCAAATTGAACTACAGAAATAACCACTTTTCCATAAACAAGGTCTAAATCATGTTTGATGCACTCTGGATACAATGCTTTTTACAGAACTGTTCAAACTAGATGATAGGAACACTATGGACAATGTTTAGCAAGTTGCAGCAATTGAACTACAGAAATAACCACTTCTCCATTAACAAGGTCTAAAATCATGTTTGATGCACTCTGGATACAATGGTTTAAACATAACTGTTCAAACTAAATGATAGGGACACTGTGGACAATTTTCAGCAAGTTGCAGCAATTGAACTACAGAAATAACCACTTTTACAAAAATAAGGTCTAAAATCATGTTTGATGCACTCTGGATACAACGATTTTACAGAACTGTTCAAACTAGATGATAGGAACACTGTGGACAATTTTCAGCAAGTTGCAGCAATTGAACTACAGAAATAACCACTTTTTCATAAACAAAGTCAAAATCATGTTTGGTTGCACTCTGGAAGTACAATTTTTACAGAACGGTTCAAACTAGATGATAGGGACAGTATGGACAATTTTCAGCAAGTTGCAGCAATTGAACTACAGAAATAACCACTTTTTCATAAACAAAGTCAAAATCATGTTTGGTTGCACTCTGGAAGTAAATTTTTTACAGAACTGTTCAAACTAGATAATAGGGACACTGTGGACAATTTTCAGCAAGTTGCAGCAATTGAACTACAGAAATAACCACTTTTCCATAAACAAGGTCTAAAATCATGTTTGATGCACTCTGGAAACAATGTTTTAAACATAACTGTTCAAACTAGATGATAGGGACAGTATGGACAATTTTCAGTAAGTTGCAGCAATTGAACTACAGAAATAACCACTTTTTCATAAACAAAGTCAAAATCATGTTTGGTTGCACTCTGGAAGTACATTTTTTACAGAACTGTTCAAAGTAGATAATAGGGACACTGTGGACAATTTTCAGCAAGTTGCAGCAATTGAACTACAGAAATAACCACTTTTTCATAAACAAAGTCAAAATCATGTTTGGTTGCACTCTGGAAGTACATTTTTTACAGAACTGTTCAAACTAGATGATAGGGACAGTATGGACAATTTTCAGCAAGTTGCAGCAATTGAACTACAGAAATAACCACTTTTTCATAAACAAAGTCAAAATCATGTTTGGTTGCACTCTGGAAGTACATTTTTTACAGAACTGTTCAAACTAGATGATAGGGACAGTATGGACAATTTTCAGCAAGTTGCAGCAATTGAACTACAGAAATAACCACTTTTTCATAAACAAAGTCAAAATCATGTTTGGTTGCACTCTGGAAGTACATTTTTTACAGAACTGTTCAAACTAGATGATAGGGACAGTATGGACAATTTTCAGCAAGTTGCAGCAATTGAACTTCAGAAATAACCACTTTTTCATAAACAAAGTCAAAATCATGTTTGGTTGCACTCTGGAAGTACATTTTTTACAGAACTGTTCAAACTAGATAACAGGGACACTGTGGACAATTTTCAGCAAGTTGCAGCAATTGAACTACAGAAATAACCACTTTTCCATAATCAAGGTCTAAAATCATGTTTGATGCACTCTGGATACAATGTTTTAAACATAACTGTTCAAACTAGATGATAGGGACAGTATGGACAATTTTCAGCAAGTTGCAGCAATTGAACTACAGAGATAACCACTTTTCCATAAACTAGGTCTAAATCATGTTTGGTTGCACTCTGGAAGTACATTTTTTACAGAACGGTTCAAACTAGATGATAGGGACACTGGTGGACAACTTTCAGCAAGTTGCAGCAATTGAACTACAGAAATAACCACTTTTCCATAAACAAGGTCTAAAATCATGTTTGATGCACTCTGGAAACAATGTTTTAAACATAACTGTTCAAACTAGATGATAGGGACAGTATGGACAATTTTCAGCAAATTGCAGCAATTGAACTACAGAGATAACCACTTTTCCATAAACAAGGTCTAAATCATGTTTGGTTGCACTCTGGAAGTACATTTTTTACAGAACTGTTCAAACTAGATAATAGGGACACTGTGGACAATTTTCAGCAAGTTGCAGCAATTGAACTACAGAAATAACCACTTCTCCATAAACAAGGTCTAAAATCATGTTTGATGCACTCTGGATACAATGTTTTAAACATAACTGTTCAAACTAGATGATAGGGACAGTATGGACAATTTCAGCAAGTTGCAGCAATTGAACTACAGAAATAACCACTTTTCCATAAACAAGGTCTAAAATCATGTTTGATGCACTCTGGATACAATGTTTTAAACATAACTGTTCAAACTAGATGATAGGGACAGTATGGACAATTTTCAGCAAGTTGCAGCAATTGAACTACAGAGATAACCACCTTTCCATAAACAAGGTCTAAATCATGTTTTGTTGCACTCTGGAAGTACATTTTTTACAGAACTGTTCAAACTAGATGATAGGGACACTGTGGACAATTTTCAGCAAGTTGCAGCAAATTGAACTACAGAAATAACCACTTTTCCATAAACAAGGTCTAAATCATGTTTGATGCACTCTGGATACAATGCTTTTTACAGAACTGTTCAAACTAGATGATAGGAACACTATGGACAATGTTTAGCAAGTTGCAGCAATTGAACTACAGAAATAACCACTTCTCCATTAACAAGGTCTAAAATCATGTTTGATGCACTCTGGATACAATGGTTTAAACATAACTGTTCAAACTAAATGATAGGGACACTGTGGACAATTTTCAGCAAGTTGCAGCAATTGAACTACAGAAATAACCACTTTTACAAAAATAAGGTCTAAAATCATGTTTGATGCACTCTGGATACAACGATTTTACAGAACTGTTCAAACTAGATGATAGGAACACTGTGGACAATTTTCAGCAAGTTGCAGCAATTGAACTACAGAAATAACCACTTTTTCATAAACAAAGTCAAAATCATGTTTGGTTGCACTCTGGAAGTACAATTTTTACAGAACGGTTCAAACTAGATGATAGGGACAGTATGGACAATTTTCAGCAAGTTGCAGCAATTGAACTACAGAAATAACCACTTTTTCATAAACAAAGTCAAAATCATGTTTGGTTGCACTCTGGAAGTAAATTTTTTACAGAACTGTTCAAACTAGATAATAGGGACACTGTGGACAATTTTCAGCAAGTTGCAGCAATTGAACTACAGAAATAACCACTTTTCCATAAACAAGGTCTAAAATCATGTTTGATGCACTCTGGAAACAATGTTTTAAACATAACTGTTCAAACTAGATGATAGGGACAGTATGGACAATTTTCAGTAAGTTGCAGCAATTGAACTACAGAAATAACCACTTTTTCATAAACAAAGTCAAAATCATGTTTGGTTGCACTCTGGAAGTACATTTTTTACAGAACTGTTCAAAGTAGATAATAGGGACACTGTGGACAATTTTCAGCAAGTTGCAGCAATTGAACTACAGAAATAACCACTTTTTCATAAACAAAGTCAAAATCATGTTTGGTTGCACTCTGGAAGTACATTTTTTACAGAACTGTTCAAACTAGATGATAGGGACAGTATGGACAATTTTCAGCAAGTTGCAGCAATTGAACTACAGAAATAACCACTTTTTCATAAACAAAGTCAAAATCATGTTTGGTTGCACTCTGGAAGTACATTTTTTACAGAACTGTTCAAACTAGATGATAGGAACACTATGGACAATGTTTAGCAAGTTGCAGCAATTGAACTACAGAAATAACCACTTCTCCATTAACAAGGTCTAAAATCATGTTTGATGCACTCTGGATACAATGGTTTAAACATAACTGTTCAAACTAAATGATAGGGACACTGTGGACAATTTTCAGCAAGTTGCAGCAATTGAACTACAGAAATAACCACTTTTACAAAATAAGGTCTAAAATCATGTTTGATGCACTCTGGATACAACGATTTTACAGAACTGTTCAAACTAGATGATAGGAACACTGTGGACAATTTTCAGCAAGTTGCAGCAATTGAACTACAGAAATAACCACTTTTTCATAAACAAAGTCAAAATCATGTTTGGTTGCACTCTGGAAGTACAATTTTTACAGAACGGTTCAAACTAGATGATAGGGACAGTATGGACAATTTTCAGCAAGTTGCAGCAATTGAACTACAGAAATAACCACTTTTTCATAAACAAAGTCAAAATCATGTTTGGTTGCACTCTGGAAGTAAATTTTTTACAGAACTGTTCAAACTAGATAATAGGGACACTGTGGACAATTTTCAGCAAGTTGCAGCAATTGAACTACAGAAATAACCACTTTTCCATAAACAAGGTCTAAAATCATGTTTGATGCACTCTGGAAACAATGTTTTAAACATAACTGTTCAAACTAGATGATAGGGACAGTATGGACAATTTTCAGTAAGTTGCAGCAATTGAACTACAGAAATAACCACTTTTTCATAAACAAAGTCAAAATCATGTTTGGTTGCACTCTGGAAGTACATTTTTTACAGAACTGTTCAAAGTAGATAATAGGGACACTGTGGACAATTTTCAGCAAGTTGCAGCAATTGAACTACAGAAATAACCACTTTTTCATAAACAAAGTCAAAATCATGTTTGGTTGCACTCTGGAAGTACATTTTTTACAGAACTGTTCAAACTAGATGATAGGGACAGTATGGACAATTTTCAGCAAGTTGCAGCAATTGAACTACAGAAATAACCACTTTTTCATAAACAAAGTCAAAATCATGTTTGGTTGCACTCTGGAAGTACATTTTTTACAGAACTGTTCAAACTAGATGATAGGGACAGTATGGACAATTTTCAGCAAGTTGCAGCAATTGAACTTCAGAAATAACCACTTTTTCATAAACAAAGTCAAAATCATGTTTGGTTGCACTCTGGAAGTACATTTTTTACAGAACTGTTCAAACTAGATAACAGGGACACTGTGGACAATTTTCAGCAAGTTGCAGCAATTGAACTACAGAAATAACCACTTTTCCATAATCAAGGTCTAAAATCATGTTTGATGCACTCTGGATACAATGTTTTAAACATAACTGTTCAAACTAGATGATAGGGACAGTATGGACAATTTTCAGCAAGTTGCAGCAATTGAACTACAGAGATAACCACTTTTCCATAAACTAGGTCTAAATCATGTTTGGTTGCACTCTGGAAGTACATTTTTTACAGAACGGTTCAAACTAGATGATAGGGACACTGGTGGACAACTTTCAGCAAGTTGCAGCAATTGAACTACAGAAATAACCACTTTTCCATAAACAAGGTCTAAAATCATGTTTGATGCACTCTGGAAACAATGTTTTAAACATAACTGTTCAAACTAGATGATAGGGACAGTATGGACAATTTTCAGCAAATTGCAGCAATTGAACTACAGAGATAACCACTTTTCCATAAACAAGGTCTAAATCATGTTTGGTTGCACTCTGGAAGTACATTTTTTACAGAACTGTTCAAACTAGATTAATAGGGACACTGTGGACAATTTTCAGCAAGTTGCAGCAATTGAACTACAGAAATAACCACTTCTCCATAAACAAGGTCTAAAATCATGTTTGATGCACTCTGGATACAATGTTTCAAACATAACTGTTCAAACTAGGATGATAGGAACACTGTGGAGAATTTTCAGCAAGTTGCAGCAATTGAACTACAGAAATAACCACTTTTCCATAAACAAGGTCTAAAATCATGTTTGATGCACTCTGGATACAATGTTTTAAACATAACTGTTCAAACTAGATGATAGGGACAGTATGGACAATTTTCAGCAAGTTGCAGCAATTGAACTACAGAGATAACCACCTTTCCATAAACAAGGTCTAAATCATGTTTTGTTGCACTCTGGAAGTACATTTTTTACAGAACTGTTCAAACTAGATGATAGGGACACTGTGGACAATTTTCAGCAAGTTGCAGCAAATTGAACTACAGAAATAACCACTTTTCCATAAACAAGGTCTAAATCATGTTTGATGCACTCTGGATACAATGCTTTTTACAGAACTGTTCAAACTAGATGATAGGAACACTATGGACAATGTTTAGCAAGTTGCAGCAATTGAACTACAGAAATAACCACTTCTCCATTAACAAGGTCTAAAATCATGTTTGATGCACTCTGGATACAATGGTTTAAACATAACTGTTCAAACTAAATGATAGGGACACTGTGGACAATTTTCAGCAAGTTGCAGCAATTGAACTACAGAAATAACCACTTTTACAAAAATAAGGTCTAAAATCATGTTTGATGCACTCTGGATACAACGATTTTACAGAACTGTTCAAACTAGATGATAGGAACACTGTGGACAATTTTCAGCAAGTTGCAGCAATTGAACTACAGAAATAACCACTTTTTCATAAACAAAGTCAAAATCATGTTTGGTTGCACTCTGGAAGTACAATTTTTACAGAACGGTTCAAACTAGATGATAGGGACAGTATGGACAATTTTCAGCAAGTTGCAGCAATTGAACTACAGAAATAACCACTTTTTCATAAACAAAGTCAAAATCATGTTTGGTTGCACTCTGGAAGTAAATTTTTTACAGAACTGTTCAAACTAGATAATAGGGACACTGTGGACAATTTTCAGCAAGTTGCAGCAATTGAACTACAGAAATAACCACTTTTCCATAAACAAGGTCTAAAATCATGTTTGATGCACTCTGGAAACAATGTTTTAAACATAACTGTTCAAACTAGATGATAGGGACAGTATGGACAATTTTCAGTAAGTTGCAGCAATTGAACTACAGAAATAACCACTTTTTCATAAACAAAGTCAAAATCATGTTTGGTTGCACTCTGGAAGTACATTTTTTACAGAACTGTTCAAAGTAGATAATAGGGACACTGTGGACAATTTTCAGCAAGTTGCAGCAATTGAACTACAGAAATAACCACTTTTTCATAAACAAAGTCAAAATCATGTTTGGTTGCACTCTGGAAGTACATTTTTTACAGAACTGTTCAAACTAGATGATAGGGACAGTATGGACAATTTTCAGCAAGTTGCAGCAATTGAACTACAGAAATAACCACTTTTTCATAAACAAAGTCAAAATCATGTTTGGTTGCACTCTGGAAGTACATTTTTTACAGAACTGTTCAAACTAGATGATAGGGACAGTATGGACAATTTTCAGCAAGTTGCAGCAATTGAACTTCAGAAATAACCACTTTTTCATAAACAAAGTCAAAATCATGTTTGGTTGCACTCTGGAAGTACATTTTTTACAGAACTGTTCAAACTAGATAATAGGGACACTGTGGACAATTTTCAGCAAGTTGCAGCAATTGAACTACAGAAATAACCACTTTTCCATAATCAAGGTCTAAAATCATGTTTGATGCACTCTGGATACAATGTTTTAAACATAACTGTTCAAACTAGATGATAGGGACAGTATGGACAATTTTCAGCAAGTTGCAGCAATTGAACTACAGAGATAACCACTTTTCCATAAACTAGGTCTAAATCATGTTTGGTTGCACTCTGGAAGTACATTTTTTACAGAACGGTTCAAACTAGATGATAGGGACACTGGTGGACAACTTTCAGCAAGTTGCAGCAATTGAACTACAGAAATAACCACTTTTCCATAAACAAGGTCTAAAATCATGTTTGATGCACTCTGGAAACAATGTTTTAAACATAACTGTTCAAACTAGATGATAGGGACAGTATGGACAATTTTCAGCAAATTGCAGCAATTGAACTACAGAGATAACCACTTTTCCATAAACAAGGTCTAAATCATGTTTGGTTGCACTCTGGAAGTACATTTTTTACAGAACTGTTCAAACTAGATAATAGGGACACTGTGGACAATTTTCAGCAAGTTGCGGCAATTGAACTACAGAAATAACCACTTCTCCATAAACAAGGTCTAAAATCATGTTTGATGCACTCTGGATACAATGTTTTAAACATAACTGTTCAAACTAGATGATAGGGACAGTATGGACAATTTTCAGCAAGTTGCAGCAATTGAACTACAGAGATAACCACCTTTCCATAAACAAGGTCTAAATCATGTTTTGTTGCACTCTGGAAGTACATTTTTTACAGAACTGTTCAAACTAGATGATAGGGATAGTGTGGACAATTTTCAGCAAGTTGCAGCAATTGAACTACAGAAATAACCACTTTTCCATAAACAAGGTCTAAATCATGTTTGGTTGCACTCTGGAAGTACATTTTTTACAGAACTGTTCAAACTAGATAATAGGGACACTGTGGACAAATTTCAGCAAGTTGCAGCAATTGAACTACAGAAATAACCACTTTTCCATAAACAAGGTCTAAAATCATGTTTGATGCACTCTGGAAACAATGTTTTAAACATAACTGTTCAAACTAGATGATAGGGACAGTATGGACAATTTTCAGTAAGTTGCAGCAATTGAACTACAGAAATAACCACTTTTTCATAAACAAAGTCAAAATCATGTTTGGTTGCACTCTGGAAGTACATTTTTTACAGAACTGTTCAAAGTAGATAATAGGGACACTGTGGACAATTTTCAGCAAGTTGCAGCAATTGAACTACAGAAATAACCACTTTTTCATAAACAAAGTCAAAATCATGTTTGGTTGCACTCTGGAAGTACATTTTTTACAGAACTGTTCAAACTAGATGATAGGGACAGTATGGACAATTTTCAGCAAGTTGCAGCAATTGAACTACAGAAATAACCACTTTTTCATAAACAAAGTCAAAATCATGTTTGGTTGCACTCTGGAAGTACATTTTTTACAGAACTGTTCAAACTAGATGATAGGGACAGTATGGACAATTTTCAGCAAGTTGCAGCAATTGAACTACAGAAATAACCACTTTTTCATAAACAAAGTCAAAATCATGTTTGGTTGCACTCTGGAAGTACATTTTTTACAGAACTGTTCAAACTAGATGATAGGGACAGTATGGACAATTTTCAGCAAGTTGCAGCAATTGAACTTCAGAAATAACCACTTTTTCATAAACAAAGTCAAAATCATGTTTGGTTGCACTCTGGAAGTACATTTTTTACAGAACTGTTCAAACTAGATAATAGGGACAGTATGGACAATTTTCAGCAAATTGCAGCAATTGAACTACAGAGATAACCACTTTTCCATAAACAAGGTCTAAATCATGTTTGGTTGCACTCTGGAAGTACATTTTTTACAGAACTGTTCAAACTAGATAATAGGGACACTGTGGACAATTTTCAGCAAGTTGCGGCAATTGAACTACAGAAATAACCACTTCTCCATAAACAAGGTCTAAAATCATGTTTGATGCACTCTGGATACAATGTTTTAAACATAACTGTTCAAACTAGATGATAGGGACAGTATGGACAATTTCAGCAAGTTGCAGCAATTGAACTACAGAAATAACCACTTTTCCATAAACAAGGTCTAAAATCATGTTTGATGCACTCTGGATACAATGTTTTAAACATAACTGTTCAAACTAGATGATAGGGACAGTATGGACAATTTTCAGCAAGTTGCAGCAATTGAACTACAGAGATAACCACCTTTCCATACCTTAAGGGAAGATTTCGGCAGGTGCCATATGGTTAGTGAGAAAGTCCATATTGCAAATGTACGGTCCCTTACTAGACGTCCGAAATCGTTTGTAAAATTCGCGGACGGCGTCGGGCCGAGCGGCAGGGCCGGACCTACCGGGAAGTCATCAAATGAACTTTGTCGGACATTCGGTTTCCGTTTTACAAAAATAATAAGATTTTGGTCATTTTGCCGCTGTCCCGGAAATTCCCACAAGAGGGCATAAGCAATCATATTGCAATTGGACAAAACATCACGATTCACGACGGGGCCTTATCTCGAAAACTGAAAATATTTCAAAGCCGAAACTCGGTGAGCGTAGGTTTGGCATAACGGGCAGTTGGCCCCGAACAAGATGGCGTCTAGGCCTCAATGGTTTTTGAGTTATGGCCATTTATCTGGGATTAAAGGTCCAAAATGAAAATAGAGAAATTATTTTTCCACTTCACGTCAAAGTCAAGGAGCCTCCGGTGTCAATAAAAAAAAAACTGCCATTTATCTATCGTCATTTAAGAGAAATCGTACAACGACAGATTGGTGATGTTCACGGATAGGTGTTTTTTTTTCAACGGTTACAGATCCAGTTGCAGGGTGTTCTTACGAATCTTTTTAAAGTGTGCTGCGGAGCTCTGCGAGATTTCTGTGATTTTTTATGATTTTCTGAAATAACACACACTCCCTAAACCCTCTGTAAATAACTCAGTTCTTAACGTAAAGACTTAAAACTCAGGATTATGTAAAGGCATACCTCAATCAGGATATGAGTTTATTTATAGCTTCCTGTGCCAACCGGAAGTGCCTTAAATGGTGTCACAGTGGCATTTTCCAAGGGTTAAAAAGGTCAGATCTTTTCAAAACTTCATATGTGTGATTAGGCAACCCCCATAAACTGTACGTCAGTCATTTCTCCCAACAGATGTCAAAGAAAAGCTCTCTCTCACACACACACACACAGAAACACACACACAGCAAGGATGGAGTGACAAAGTGCGGTGCTTAAAGACACACAAAGCCTACAATGGCATTTCCATATTCTCTAGGCCGTGCCGAGTTCAACAAGATGCCCCGCTTGACCGTAGCTCGCTCGGTCTAAGCACAGCGACCATTAGAAAAGTAGGCCCAAAATGAAGGCTGGCCCTCAATGTGATTTGTTTTTGGGTGACAGTGAGAGAACCGTTAAGGTGAGAAGCACAATTCGACCTCAGGAACGTACCTGAGGTCCTCCCGATCCGTGCAAGCCTAACGTTGACCGTGTGGCATTAACCCTTAATAGTTAAAAGAAGGTGTTTACTTCAAAGAGTTTGCATTGACTTCTCTCCCCATAGGAATACATTGCCTGCACCCCTAAATTCAACCTGAAGCCTATGTGGGTTATGAATGCCTTATGAACCTGTCTTCTATGACAGTCCATCAGACCACTATGAGGTCTACCTGTGCCAATTCTAAGCTTCCTGAAGCAAACGGAAGTGGTTAAATTAACCCAAAAGGTGTTTTGATGTACATAACCTTCAAAGGTGAAAATGACTACATTCAACCCTGTGTAGATCGTAGATCAGTCAATTCTTAACTTAAAGACTTAAAACTCAGGATTCTGTAAGTTTCTATGTCAATCAAGACATGTGTTTACTTATAGCTTCCTGTGCCAACCGGAAGTGCCTTTAATTGGGTCACACTGTCTGTTTTGAAGGGTTAGAAAAGTCACATCTCTCCAAAACTTCATATGTGTGACTAGGTAACCCTCATGAACTGTAAATCAGTCATTTCTCCCAACAGATGTCAAAGAAAAGCTTTCACATACACACACAGCAAGGATGGAGTGATAAAGTGCGGTGCTCAAAGACACAGAGAGCAGGCAATGGCATAAACATAATCTCTAGGCCGTGCCGAGTTCAACGAGATATCCCGCTTGACCGTAGCTCGCTCGGTCTAGGCGCAGCGACCATTAGAAAAGTAGGCCCAAAATGAAGCCTGCCCCACAACGTCATTTGCTTTTGGGTGACAGTGAGAGAACCGTTAGGGTGAGAAGCACAATTCGACCTCAGGTACGTTCCTAAGGTCCTCCCGATCCGTGCAAGCCTAACGTTGACCGTGTGGCATTAACCCTTAATAGTTAAAAGAGGGTGTTTACTTCAAAGAGTTTGCATTGACTTCTCTCCCCATAGGAATACATTGCCTGCACCCCTAAATTCAACCTGAAGCCTATGTGGGTTAAGAATGTCGTATGAACCTGTCTTCGATGACAGTCCATCAGGCCACTACGAGGTCTACCTGTGTTGATTCTAAGCTTCCTGGACCAACCGGAAGTGGTTAAAATCACCCTAAAAGTGTTTATCCATACCCTGCCTGCAGTTTGATAGACATAGTGCATTCAACCCTGTGTAAATCAGTCAATTCTTAACGTAAGGACTTAAAACTCAGGATTCTGTACAAGCATACCCCAGTGAGGATATGTGTTGATTTATAGCTTCCTGTGCCAACCGGAAGTGTCATAATTGGTGTCTCTTGGGCTGTTTCGAGGGGTTAAAAAAGTCAGATCTTTCCAAAACTTCATATATGTGATTAGGCAACCCCCATGAACTGTAAATCAGTCATTTTTCCCATAAAATTTCAAAGGAAAAATAAATCACCCTAAAACACAACTTGGATGGAGGGACGTATTGGGGTGCGTAGAGACAGACAGTGACTGCAATAGTTAGCTTTGTTCGAGCTAAAAAAGAACCGTCAGACCTAGAGTTCCGAAACTTTAGAATCCTGTTCTAGACCTCCGGTCAATAGTGCGTGGTGAGTTACGTGGCTCTAGAAGGTTCTCGGACCGAGAAACAACCTCGTACATTTGCAATGACTTCAATTCATTTAGACCGTTACGAAAATGACGACATTTAGAAAAGTCTCAGAAACGCAAGACTAGGTGCATTGCGACCGTCTCGTTTCATAGAGACGGACCCCAACGTTTCTGTCCGATAGCTCATTCAAGGACCCCGTAGCAAGTCATGGAAAAAAGTGGATTTTCAGCACCAATTAGGGTTTTGCTCGGACACCAAATGACCGATCGAGCCGAAACTTGGGATTCGGGGTCGCCTCAGCTAGGCCTACACATAACATAAGAAATGGACCCGCAGCTAGAACGTAACTACGTGTTTTATGTTTTTTTTATGGTTTGAACCGAAGGCGTTGTGAATTTTGGGCCAGCTCTGAAGTATGTGATAGTTGGCTACTAAACGAGTTGGAAAAAGTGGGTTTGGTGTCAGTTTGTATCAGTTTGGTGTCAGAATGATATCTAATTGACTGACGGACGGTGACTTGCTGGTGACTCTTGTCCATTTGCAATATGTTTAAACAGTGAGGTACCATCACCAAAGTGACATTCTGAAATCAACCCTAACGAGCGACTGAGATTAACCAGAATCACTGCCCAGCCATCCCGAGTTCATCGGGCCAGTCAATTTCACATTCCTTGAGGATTTTTATAGCATGACAAATTCGTGATGGTACCTGCCCATTGAACCATATTGCAAATGCCCAGTGACTTTGCAAAAGTAAGAAAACATAAACAAATGGACATAATGAAATCACCATATTTTTATTTTTGGGTTACCAGTTGCACAACAATGCACGTACACTTGCAATATGATTCAACAGTGAAAAACATCACAAAATGGACATGATGAAGTCAACACAACGAGCGATGGAAAGGAGCAACTATCACTGCCAGGCCATCCTGTGTTCATCAGGCCAGTCAATTTCACATTCCTTGAGGATTTTTATAGCATGACAAATTCGTGATGGTACCTGCCCATTGAACCATATTGCAAATGCCCAGTGACTTTGCAAAAGTAAGAAAACATAAACAAATGGACATAATGAAATCACCATATTTTTATTTTTGGGTTACCAGTTGCACAACAATGCACGTACACTTGCAATATGATTCAACAGTGAAAAACATCACAAAATGGACATGATGAAGTCAACACAACGAGCGATGGAAAGGAGCAACTATCACTGCCAGGCCATCCTGTGTTCATCAGGCCAGTCAATTTCACATTCCTTGAGGATTTTTATAGCATGACAAATTCGTGATGGTACCTGCCCATTGAACCATATTGCAAATGCCCAGTGACTTTGCAAAAGTAAGAAAACATAAACAAATGGACATAATGAAATCACCATATTTTTATTTTTGGGTTACCAGTTGCACAACAATGCACGTACACTTGCAATATGATTCAACAGTGAAAAACATCACAAAATGGACATGATGAAGTCAACACAACGAGCGATGGAAAGGAGCAACTATCACTGCCAGGCCATCCTGTGTTCATCAGGCCAGTCAATTTCACATTCCTTGAGGATTTTTATAGCATGACAAATTCGTGATGGTACCTGCCCATTGAACCATATTGCAAATGCCCAGTGACTTTGCAAAAGTAAGAAAACATAAACAAATGGACATAATGAAATCACCATATTTTTATTTTTGGGTTACCAGTTGCACAACAATGCACGTACACTTGCAATATGATTCAACAGTGAAAAACATCACAAAATGGACATGATGAAGTCAACACAACGAGCGATGGAAAGGAGCAACTATCACTGCCAGGCCATCCTGTGTTCATCAGGCCAGTCAATTTCACATTCCTTGAGGATTTTTATAGCATGACAAATTCGTGATGGTACCTGCCCATTGAACCATATTGCAAATGCCCAGTGACTTTGCAAAAGTAAGAAAACATAAACAAATGGACATAATGAAATCACCATATTTTTATGTTTGGGTTACCAGTTGCACAACAATGCACGTACACTTGCAATATGATTCAACAGTGAAAAAACATCACAAAATGGACATGATGAAGTCAACACAATGAGTGATGGAAAGGAGCAACTATCACTGCCAGGCCATCCCGAGTTCATCTGGCCAGTCAATTTTGCATTTCTGCAGGATTTTTGAGCATGTCAAATTTCATATGGTAAATGCCCATTGAACCATATTGCAAATGCCCGTACACTTGCAATATGATTAAACAGTGAAAAAACATCACAAAATGGACATGATGAAGTCAACACAATGAGCGATGGAAAGGAGCAACTATCACTGTCAGGCCATCCCGAGTTCATCTGGCCAGTCAATTTTGCATTTCTGCAGGATTTTTGAGCATGTCAAATTTCATATGGTAAATGCCCATTGAACCATATTGCAAATGCCCGTACACTTGCAATATGATTAAACAGTGAAAAAACATCACAAAATGGACATGATGAAGTCAACACAATGAGCGATGGAAAGGAGCAACTATCACTGTCAGGCCATCCCGAGTTCATCTGGCCAGTCAATTTTGCATTTCTGCAGGATTTTTGAGCATGTCAAATTTCATATGGTAAATGCCCATTGAACCATATTGCAAATGCCCGTACACTTGCAATATGATTAAACAGTGAAAAAACATCACAAAATGGACATGATGAAGTAAACACAATGAGTGATGGAAAGGAGCAACTATCACTGTCAGGCCATCCCGAGTTCATCTGGCCAGTCAATTTTGCATTTCTGCAGGATTTTTGAGCATGTCAAATTTCATATGGTAAATGCCCATTGAACCATATTGCAAATGCCCGTACACTTGCAATATGATTAAACAGTGAAAAAACATCACAAAATGGACATGATGAAGTCAACACAATAAGCGATGGAAAGGAGCAACTATCACTGTCAGGCCATCCCGAGTTCATCTGGCCAGTCAATTTTGCATTTCTGCAGGATTTTTGAGCATGTCAAATTTCATATGGTAAATGCCCATTGAACCATATTGCAAATGCCCGTACACGTGCAATATGATTAAACAGTGAAAAAACATCACAAAATGGACATGATGAAGTCAACACAATGAGCGATGGAAAGGAGCAACTATCACTGTCAGGCCATCCCGAGTTCATCTGGCCAGTCAATTTTGCATTTCTGCAGGATTTTTGAGCATGTCAAATTTCATATGGTAAATGCCCATTGAACCATATTGCAAATGCCCGTACACTTGCAATATGATTAAACAGTGAAAAAACATCACAAAATGGACATGATGAAGTCAACACAATGAGCGATGGAAAGGAGCAACTATCACTGTCAGGCCATCCCGAGTTCATCTGGCCAGTCAATTTTGCATTTCTGCAGGATTTTTGAGCATGTCAAATTTCATATGGTAAATGCCCATTGAACCATATTGCAAATGCCCGTACACTTGCAATATGATTAAACAGTGAAAAAACATCACAAAATGGACATGATGAAGTCAACACAATGAGCGATGGAAAGGAGCAACTATTACTGTCAGGCCATCCCGAGTTCATCTGGCCAGTCAATTTTGCATTTCTGCAGGATTTTTGAACATGTCAAATTTCTTATGGTATTTGGCCCCAAAAAAACACATGATGAATTGACATAAAATCGAAACAATTTCGAAAAACGGTCCAGAAAGAACTTTTTTACGAGGGTATAAGTTTTTTAAAAAGTTCAAATTTTCGACTTTTGACTTCATATGAAATCACATTGTAAATGGACAAAACATATTTCTTATGCGCATGTAAAAATAAAATAAAAATTTGGCTAATAAAATTGGACAAAAGTATGTTGATACAGTTCTTATACATGTGTAATTGACACAAAAATGGAAATAATTTTGAAAAACGGTCCAGAAAGCACTTTTTTAAGGGTGTGTGAAGTTTTTTACAACATTTTGACATTTTTGACTTTTGACTTTTGACTTCCTATGAAATCACATTGTAAATGGACAAAACATATTTCTTACGCGCATGTAAAAAAAAAAAAATTATGCTAATAAAATTGGACAAAAGTATGTTGATACAGTTCTTATACATGTGTAATTGACACAAAAATGGAAAGAATTTTGAAAAACGGTCCAGAAAGCACTTTTTTAAGGGTGTGTGAAGTTTTTTACAACATTTTGACATTTTTGACTTTTGACTTTTGACTTCCTATGAAATCACATTGTAAATGGACAAAACATATTTCTTACGCGCATGTAAAAAAAAAAAAATTATGCTAATAAAATTGGACAAAAGTATGTTGATACAGTTCTTATACATGTGTAATTGACACAAAAATGGAAAGAATTTTGAAAAACGGTCCAGAAAGCACTTTTTTAAGGGTGTGTGAAGTTTTTTACAACATTTTGACATTTTTGACTTTTGACTTTTGACTTCCTATGAAATCACATTGTAAATGGACAAAACATATTTCTTACGCGCATGTAAAAAAAAAAAAATTATGCTAATAAAATTGGACAAAAGTATGTTGATACAGTTCTTATACATGTGTAATTGACACAAAAATGGAAAGAATTTTGAAAAACGGTCCAGAAAGCACTTTTTTAAGGGTGTGTGAAGTTTTTTACTAAATTTAGACTTTTTTGACTTTTGACTTTTGACTTCCTATGAAATCACATTGTAAATGGACAAAACATATTTCTTATGCGCATGTAAAAAAAATGGTAATAAAATTGGACAAAAGTATGTTGATACAGTTCTTATAAATGTGTAATTGACACAAAAATGGAAAGAATTTTGAAAAACGGTCCAGAAAGCACTTTTTTAAGGGTGTGTGAAGTTTTTTACTAAATTTAGACTTTTTTGACTTTTGACTTTTGACTTCCTATGAAATCACATTGTAAATGGACAAAACATATTTCTTATGCGCATGTAAAAAAAAATGGTAATAAAATTGGACAAAAGTATATTCATACAGTTCTTACACATGTGTAATTGACAAAAAAATCGAAAGAATTTCGAAAAAACGGTCCAGAAAGCACTTTTTTAAGGGGTGATAATTTTTGACAAAAAAAATCATTTTTTCAAAATTTTGCTTTTGGATGTTGACTTGATGTCCATTTCCAATATGAAAAACCACTGTGGAGCGCACTCACCCCCTGTTGGATTTTTGAAGTGTTACAACTGGCAATAGCCATATGACATTTGCCATCAACTTTGCACGAATTGGCGTCCAATTGGGTGGTATTGTCCAATGTGTATATGGTTCGTACGGTGCCAATGTGTTGCCATTCATTTTTGTCCACTTCAGGGGGGTCTTCCCTTACATAAACAAGGTCTAAATCATGTTTTGTTGCACTCTGGAAGTACATTTTTTACAGAACTGTTCAAACTAGATGATAGGGATAGTGTGGACAATTTTCAGCAAGTTGCAGCAATTGAACTACAGAAATAACCACTTTTCCATAAACAAGGTCTAAATCATGTTTGGTTGCACTCTGGAAGTACATTTTTTACAGAACTGTTCAAACTAGATAATAGGGACACTGTGGACAAATTTCAGCAAGTTGCAGCAATTGAACTACAGAAATAACCACTTCTCCATAAACAAGGTCTAAAATCATGTTTGATGCACTCTGGATACAATGTTTTAAACATAACTGTTCAAACTAGATGATAGGGACAGTATGGACAATTTTCAGCAAGTTGCAGCAATTGAACTACAGAGATAACCACTTTTCCATAAACTAGGTCTAAATCATGTTTGGTTGCACTCTGGAAGTACATTTTTTACAGAACGGTTCAAACTAGATGATAGGGACACTGGTGGACATCTTTCAGCAAGTTGCAGCAATTGAACTACAGAAATAACCACTTTTCCATAAACAAGGTCTAAAATCATGTTTGATGCACTCTGGAAACAATGTTTTAAACATAACTGTTCAAACTAGATGATAGGGACAGTATGGACAATTTTCAGCAAATTGCAGCAATTGAACTACAGAGATAACCACTTTTCCATAAACAAGGTCTAAATCATGTTTGGTTGCACTCTGGAAGTACATTTTTTACAGAACTGTTCAAACTAGATTAATAGGGACACTGTGGACAATTTTCAGCAAGTTGCAGCAATTGAACTACAGAAATAACCACTTCTCCATAAACAAGGTCTAAAATCATGTTTGATGCACTCTGGATACAATGTTTCAAACATAACTGTTCAAACTAGGATGATAGGAACACTGTGGAGAATTTTCAGCAAGTTGCAGCAATTGAACTACAGAAATAACCACTTTTCCATAAACAAGGTCTAAAATCATGTTTGATGCACTCTGGATACAATGTTTTAAACATAACTGTTCAAACTAGATGATAGGGACAGTATGGACAATTTTCAGCAAGTTGCAGCAATTGAACTACAGAGATAACCACCTTTCCATACCTTAAGGGAAGATTTCGGCAGGTGCCATATGGTTAGTGAGAAAGTCCATATTGCAAATGTACGGTCCCTTACTAGACGTCCGAAATCGTTTGTAAAATTCGCGGACGGCGTCGGGCCGAGCGGCAGGGCCGGACCTACCGGGAAGTCATCAAATGAACTTTGTCGGACATTCGGTTTCCGTTTTACAAAAATAATAAGATTTTGGTCATTTTGCCGCTGTCCCGGAAATTCCCACAAGAGGGCATAAGCAATCATATTGCAATTGGACAAAACATCACGATTCACGACGGGGCCTTATCTCGAAAACTGAAAATATTTCAAAGCCGAAACTCGGTGAGCGTAGGTTTGGCATAACGGGCAGTTGGCCCCGAACAAGATGGCGTCTAGGCCTCAATGGTTTTTGAGTTATGGCCATTTATCTGGGATTAAAGGTCCAAAATGAAAATAGAGAAATTATTTTTCCACTTCACGTCAAAGTCAAGGAGCCTCCGGTGTCAATAAAAAAAAAAAACTGCCATTTATCTATCGTCATTTAAGAGAAATCGTACAACGACAGATTGGTGATGTTCACGGATAGGTGTTTTTTTTTCAACGGTTACAGATCCAGTTGCAGGGTGTTCTTACGAATCTTTTTAAAGTGTGCTGCGGAGCTCTGCGAGATTTCTGTGATTTTTTATGATTTTCTGAAATAACACACACTCCCTAAACCCTCTGTAAATAACTCAGTTCTTAACGTAAAGACTTAAAACTCAGGATTATGTAAAGGCATACCTCAATCAGGATATGAGTTTATTTATAGCTTCCTGTGCCAACCGGAAGTGCCTTAAATGGTGTCACAGTGGCATTTTCCAAGGGTTAAAAAGGTCAGATCTTTTCAAAACTTCATATGTGTGATTAGGCAACCCCCATAAACTGTACGTCAGTCATTTCTCCCAACAGATGTCAAAGAAAAGCTCTCTCTCACACACACACACACAGAAACACACACACAGCAAGGATGGAGTGACAAAGTGCGGTGCTTAAAGACACACAAAGCCTACAATGGCATTTCCATATTCTCTAGGCCGTGCCGAGTTCAACAAGATGCCCCGCTTGACCGTAGCTCGCTCGGTCTAAGCACAGCGACCATTAGAAAAGTAGGCCCAAAATGAAGGCTGGCCCTCAATGTGATTTGTTTTTGGGTGACAGTGAGAGAACCGTTAAGGTGAGAAGCACAATTCGACCTCAGGAACGTACCTGAGGTCCTCCCGATCCGTGCAAGCCTAACGTTGACCGTGTGGCATTAACCCTTAATAGTTAAAAGAAGGTGTTTACTTCAAAGAGTTTGCATTGACTTCTCTCCCCATAGGAATACATTGCCTGCACCCCTAAATTCAACCTGAAGCCTATGTGGGTTATGAATGCCTTATGAACCTGTCTTCTATGACAGTCCATCAGACCACTATGAGGTCTACCTGTGCCAATTCTAAGCTTCCTGAAGCAAACGGAAGTGGTTAAATTAACCCAAAAGGTGTTTTGATGTACATAACCTTCAAAGGTGAAAATGACTACATTCAACCCTGTGTAGATCGTAGATCAGTCAATTCTTAACTTAAAGACTTAAAACTCAGGATTCTGTAAGTTTCTATGTCAATCAAGACATGTGTTTACTTATAGCTTCCTGTGCCAACCGGAAGTGCCTTTAATTGGGTCACACTGTCTGTTTTGAAGGGTTAGAAAAGTCACATCTCTCCAAAACTTCATATGTGTGACTAGGTAACCCTCATGAACTGTAAATCAGTCATTTCTCCCAACAGATGTCAAAGAAAAGCTTTCACATACACACACAGCAAGGATGGAGTGATAAAGTGCGGTGCTCAAAGACACAGAGAGCAGGCAATGGCATAAACATAATCTCTAGGCCGTGCCGAGTTCAACGAGATATCCCGCTTGACCGTAGCTCGCTCGGTCTAGGCGCAGCGACCATTAGAAAAGTAGGCCCAAAATGAAGCCTGCCCCACAACGTCATTTGCTTTTGGGTGACAGTGAGAGAACCGTTAGGGTGAGAAGCACAATTCGACCTCAGGTACGTTCCTAAGGTCCTCCCGATCCGTGCAAGCCTAACGTTGACCGTGTGGCATTAACCCTTAATAGTTAAAAGAGGGTGTTTACTTCAAAGAGTTTGCATTGACTTCTCTCCCCATAGGAATACATTGCCTGCACCCCTAAATTCAACCTGAAGCCTATGTGGGTTAAGAATGTCGTATGAACCTGTCTTCGATGACAGTCCATCAGGCCACTACGAGGTCTACCTGTGTTGATTCTAAGCTTCCTGGACCAACCGGAAGTGGTTAAAATCACCCTAAAAGTGTTTATCCATACCCTGCCTGCAGTTTGATAGACATAGTGCATTCAACCCTGTGTAAATCAGTCAATTCTTAACGTAAGGACTTAAAACTCAGGATTCTGTACAAGCATACCCCAGTGAGGATATGTGTTGATTTATAGCTTCCTGTGCCAACCGGAAGTGTCATAATTGGTGTCTCTTGGGCTGTTTCGAGGGGTTAAAAAAGTCAGATCTTTCCAAAACTTCATATATGTGATTAGGCAACCCCCATGAACTGTAAATCAGTCATTTTTCCCATAAAATTTCAAAGGAAAAATAAATCACCCTAAAACACAACTTGGATGGAGGGACGTATTGGGGTGCGTAGAGACAGACAGTGACTGCAATAGTTAGCTTTGTTCGAGCTAAAAAAGAACCGTCAGACCTAGAGTTCCGAAACTTTAGAATCCTGTTCTAGACCTCCGGTCAATAGTGCGTGGTGAGTTACGTGGCTCTAGAAGGTTCTCGGACCGAGAAACAACCTCGTACATTTGCAATGACTTCAATTCATTTAGACCGTTACGAAAATGACGACATTTAGAAAAGTCTCAGAAACGCAAGACTAGGTGCATTGCGACCGTCTCGTTTCATAGAGACGGACCCCAACGTTTCTGTCCGATAGCTCATTCAAGGACCCCGTAGCAAGTCATGGAAAAAAGTGGATTTTCAGCACCAATTAGGGTTTTGCTCGGACACCAAATGACCGATCGAGCCGAAACTTGGGATTCGGGGTCGCCTCAGCTAGGCCTACACATAACATAAGAAATGGACCCGCAGCTAGAACGTAACTACGTGTTTTATGTTTTTTTTATGGTTTGAACCGAAGGCGTTGTGAATTTTGGGCCAGCTCTGAAGTATGTGATAGTTGGCTACTAAACGAGTTGGAAAAAGTGGGTTTGGTGTCAGTTTGTATCAGTTTGGTGTCAGAATGATATCTAATTGACTGACGGACGGTGACTTGCTGGTGACTCTTGTCCATTTGCAATATGTTTAAACAGTGAGGTACCATCACCAAAGTGACATTCTGAAATCAACCCTAACGAGCGACTGAGATTAACCAGAATCACTGCCCAGCCATCCCGAGTTCATCGGGCCAGTCAATTTCACATTCCTTGAGGATTTTTATAGCATGACAAATTCGTGATGGTACCTGCCCATTGAACCATATTGCAAATGCCCAGTGACTTTGCAAAAGTAAGAAAACATAAACAAATGGACATAATGAAATCACCATATTTTTATTTTTGGGTTACCAGTTGCACAACAATGCACGTACACTTGCAATATGATTCAACAGTGAAAAACATCACAAAATGGACATGATGAAGTCAACACAACGAGCGATGGAAAGGAGCAACTATCACTGCCAGGCCATCCTGTGTTCATCAGGCCAGTCAATTTCACATTCCTTGAGGATTTTTATAGCATGACAAATTCGTGATGGTACCTGCCCATTGAACCATATTGCAAATGCCCAGTGACTTTGCAAAAGTAAGAAAACATAAACAAATGGACATAATGAAATCACCATATTTTTATTTTTGGGTTACCAGTTGCACAACAATGCACGTACACTTGCAATATGATTCAACAGTGAAAAACATCACAAAATGGACATGATGAAGTCAACACAACGAGCGATGGAAAGGAGCAACTATCACTGCCAGGCCATCCTGTGTTCATCAGGCCAGTCAATTTCACATTCCTTGAGGATTTTTATAGCATGACAAATTCGTGATGGTACCTGCCCATTGAACCATATTGCAAATGCCCAGTGACTTTGCAAAAGTAAGAAAACATAAACAAATGGACATAATGAAATCACCATATTTTTATTTTTGGGTTACCAGTTGCACAACAATGCACGTACACTTGCAATATGATTCAACAGTGAAAAACATCACAAAATGGACATGATGAAGTCAACACAACGAGCGATGGAAAGGAGCAACTATCACTGCCAGGCCATCCTGTGTTCATCAGGCCAGTCAATTTCACATTCCTTGAGGATTTTTATAGCATGACAAATTCGTGATGGTACCTGCCCATTGAACCATATTGCAAATGCCCAGTGACTTTGCAAAAGTAAGAAAACATAAACAAATGGACATAATGAAATCACCATATTTTTATTTTTGGGTTACCAGTTGCACAACAATGCACGTACACTTGCAATATGATTCAACAGTGAAAAACATCACAAAATGGACATGATGAAGTCAACACAACGAGCGATGGAAAGGAGCAACTATCACTGCCAGGCCATCCTGTGTTCATCAGGCCAGTCAATTTCACATTCCTTGAGGATTTTTATAGCATGACAAATTCGTGATGGTACCTGCCCATTGAACCATATTGCAAATGCCCAGTGACTTTGCAAAAGTAAGAAAACATAAACAAATGGACATAATGAAATCACCATATTTTTATTTTTGGGTTACCAGTTGCACAACAATGCACGTACACTTGCAATATGATTCAACAGTGAAAAACATCACAAAATGGACATGATGAAGTCAACACAACGAGCGATGGAAAGGAGCAACTATCACTGCCAGGCCATCCTGTGTTCATCAGGCCAGTCAATTTCACATTCCTTGAGGATTTTTATAGCATGACAAATTCGTGATGGTACCTGCCCATTGAACCATATTGCAAATGCCCAGTGACTTTGCAAAAGTAAGAAAACATAAACAAATGGACATAATGAAATCACCATATTTTTATTTTTGGGTTACCAGTTGCACAACAATGCACGTACACTTGCAATATGATTCAACAGTGAAAAACATCACAAAATGGACATGATGAAGTCAACACAACGAGCGATGGAAAGGAGCAACTATCACTGCCAGGCCATCCTGTGTTCATCAGGCCAGTCAATTTCACATTCCTTGAGGATTTTTATAGCATGACAAATTCGTGATGGTACCTGCCCATTGAACCATATTGCAAATGCCCAGTGACTTTGCAAAAGTAAGAAAACATAAACAAATGGACATAATGAAATCACCATATTTTTATTTTTGGGTTACCAGTTGCACAACAATGCACGTACACTTGCAATATGATTCAACAGTGAAAAACATCACAAAATGGACATCCATATTGCAAATGCCCAGTGACTTTGCAAAAGTAAGAAAACATAAACAAATGGACATAATGAAATCACCATATTTTTATTTTTGGGTTACCAGTTGCACAACAATGCACGTACACTTGCAATATGATTCAACAGTGAAAAACATCACAAAATGGACATGATGAAGTCAACACAACGAGCGATGGAAAGGAGCAACTATCACTGCCAGGCCATCCTGTGTTCATCAGGCCAGTCAATTTCACATTCCTTGAGGATTTTTATAGCATGACAAATTCGTGATGGTACCTGCCCATTGAACCATATTGCAAATGCCCAGTGACTTTGCAAAAGTAAGAAAACATAAACAAATGGACATAATGAAATCACCATATTTTTATTTTTGGGTTACCAGTTGCACAACAATGCACGTACACTTGCAATATGATTCAACAGTGAAAAACATCACAAAATGGACATGATGAAGTCAACACAACGAGCGATGGAAAGGAGCAACTATCACTGCCAGGCCATCCTGTGTTCATCAGGCCAGTCAATTTCACATTCCTTGAGGATTTTTATAGCATGACAAATTCGTGATGGTACCTGCCCATTGAACCATATTGCAAATGCCCAGTGACTTTGCAAAAGTAAGAAAACATAAACAAATGGACATAATGAAATCACCATATTTTTATTTTTGGGTTACCAGTTGCACAACAATGCACGTACACTTGCAATATGATTCAACAGTGAAAAACATCACAAAATGGACATGATGAAGTCAACACAACGAGCGATGGAAAGGAGCAACTATCACTGCCAGGCCATCCTGTGTTCATCAGGCCAGTCAATTTCACATTCCTTGAGGATTTTTATAGCATGACAAATTCGTGATGGTACCTGCCCATTGAACCATATTGCAAATGCCCAGTGACTTTGCAAAAGTAAGAAAACATAAACAAATGGACATAATGAAATCACCATATTTTTATTTTTGGGTTACCAGTTGCACAACAATGCACGTACACTTGCAATATGATTCAACAGTGAAAAACATCACAAAATGGACATGATGAAGTCAACACAACGAGCGATGGAAAGGAGCAACTATCACTGCCAGGCCATCCTGTGTTCATCAGGCCAGTCAATTTCACATTCCTTGAGGATTTTTATAGCATGACAAATTCGTGATGGTACCTGCCCATTGAACCATATTGCAAATGCCCAGTGACTTTGCAAAAGTAAGAAAACATAAACAAATGGACATAATGAAATCACCATATTTTTATGTTTGGGTTACCAGTTGCACAACAATGCACGTACACTTGCAATATGATTCAACAGTGAAAAAACATCACAAAATGGACATGATGAAGTCAACACAATGAGTGATGGAAAGGAGCAACTATCACTGCCAGGCCATCCCGAGTTCATCTGGCCAGTCAATTTTGCATTTCTGCAGGATTTTTGAGCATGTCAAATTTCATATGGTAAATGCCCATTGAACCATATTGCAAATGCCCGTACACTTGCAATATGATTAAACAGTGAAAAAACATCACAAAATGGACATGATGAAGTCAACACAATGAGCGATGGAAAGGAGCAACTATCACTGTCAGGCCATCCCGAGTTCATCTGGCCAGTCAATTTTGCATTTCTGCAGGATTTTTGAGCATGTCAAATTTCATATGGTAAATGCCCATTGAACCATATTGCAAATGCCCGTACACTTGCAATATGATTAAACAGTGAAAAAACATCACAAAATGGACATGATGAAGTCAACACAATGAGCGATGGAAAGGAGCAACTATCACTGTCAGGCCATCCCGAGTTCATCTGGCCAGTCAATTTTGCATTTCTGCAGGATTTTTGAGCATGTCAAATTTCATATGGTAAATGCCCATTGAACCATATTGCAAATGCCCGTACACTTGCAATATGATTAAACAGTGAAAAAACATCACAAAATGGACATGATGAAGTAAACACAATGAGTGATGGAAAGGAGCAACTATCACTGTCAGGCCATCCCGAGTTCATCTGGCCAGTCAATTTTGCATTTCTGCAGGATTTTTGAGCATGTCAAATTTCATATGGTAAATGCCCATTGAACCATATTGCAAATGCCCGTACACTTGCAATATGATTAAACAGTGAAAAAACATCACAAAATGGACATGATGAAGTCAACACAATAAGCGATGGAAAGGAGCAACTATCACTGTCAGGCCATCCCGAGTTCATCTGGCCAGTCAATTTTGCATTTCTGCAGGATTTTTGAGCATGTCAAATTTCATATGGTAAATGCCCATTGAACCATATTGCAAATGCCCGTACACGTGCAATATGATTAAACAGTGAAAAAACATCACAAAATGGACATGATGAAGTCAACACAATGAGCGATGGAAAGGAGCAACTATCACTGTCAGGCCATCCCGAGTTCATCTGGCCAGTCAATTTTGCATTTCTGCAGGATTTTTGAGCATGTCAAATTTCATATGGTAAATGCCCATTGAACCATATTGCAAATGCCCGTACACTTGCAATATGATTAAACAGTGAAAAAACATCACAAAATGGACATGATGAAGTCAACACAATGAGCGATGGAAAGGAGCAACTATCACTGTCAGGCCATCCCGAGTTCATCTGGCCAGTCAATTTTGCATTTCTGCAGGATTTTTGAGCATGTCAAATTTCATATGGTAAATGCCCATTGAACCATATTGCAAATGCCCGTACACTTGCAATATGATTAAACAGTGAAAAAACATCACAAAATGGACATGATGAAGTCAACACAATGAGCGATGGAAAGGAGCAACTATTACTGTCAGGCCATCCCGAGTTCATCTGGCCAGTCAATTTTGCATTTCTGCAGGATTTTGAACATGTCAAATTTCTTATGGTATTTGGCCCCAAAAAAACACATGATGAATTGACATAAATCGAAACAATTTCGAAAAACGGTCCAGAAAGAACTTTTTTACGAGGGTATAAGTTTTTAAAAAAGTTCAAATTTTCGACTTTTGACTTCATATGAAATCACATTGTAAATGGACAAAACATATTTCTTATGCGCATGTAAAAATAAAATAAAAATTTGGCTAATAAAATTGGACAAAAGTATGTTGATACAGTTCTTATACATGTGTAATTGACACAAAAATGGAAATAATTTTGAAAAACGGTCCAGAAAGCACTTTTTAAGGGTGTGTGAAGTTTTTTACAACATTTTGACATTTTTGACTTTTGACTTTTGACTTCCTATGAAATCACATTGTAAATGGACAAAACATATTTCTTACGCGCATGTAAAAAAAAAAAAATTATGCTAATAAAATTGGACAAAAGTATGTTGATACAGTTCTTATACATGTGTAATTGACACAAAAATGGAAAGAATTTTGAAAAACGGTCCAGAAAGCACTTTTTTAAGGGTGTGTGAAGTTTTTTACAACATTTTGACATTTTTGACTTTTGACTTTTGACTTCCTATGAAATCACATTGTAAATGGACAAAACATATTTCTTACGCGCATGTAAAAAAAAAAAAATTATGCTAATAAAATTGGACAAAAGTATGTTGATACAGTTCTTATACATGTGTAATTGACACAAAATGGAAAGAATTTTGAAAAACGGTCCAGAAAGCACTTTTTTAAGGGTGTGTGAAGTTTTTTACAACATTTTGACATTTTTGACTTTTGACTTTTGACTTCCTATGAAATCACATTGTAAATGGACAAAACATATTTCTTACGCGCATGTAAAAAAAAATTATGCTAATAAAATTGGACAAAAGTATGTTGATACAGTTCTTATACATGTGTAATTGACACAAAAATGGAAAGAATTTTGAAAAACGGTCCAGAAAGCACTTTTTAAGGGTGTGTGAAGTTTTTTACTAAATTTAGACTTTTTTGACTTTTGACTTTTGACTTCCTATGAAATCACATTGTAAATGGACAAAACATATTTCTTATGCGCATGTAAAAAAAAAT
This sequence comes from Oncorhynchus kisutch, assembly GCF_002021735.2. Classification (NCBI taxonomy): domain Eukaryota; kingdom Metazoa; phylum Chordata; class Actinopteri; order Salmoniformes; family Salmonidae; genus Oncorhynchus; species Oncorhynchus kisutch. The sequence continues at coordinate 25,609 of NW_022262099.1, read as the reverse complement.
GGTAATAAAATTGGACAAAAGTATGTTGATACAGTTCTTATACATGTGTAATTGACACAAAAATGGAAAGAATTTTGAAAAACGGTCCAGAAAGCACTTTTTTAAGGGTGTGTGAAGTTTTTTACTAAATTTAGACTTTTTTGACTTTTGACTTTTGACTTCCTATGAAATCACATTGTAAATGGACAAAACATATTTCTTATGCGCATGTAAAAAAAAATGGTAATAAAATTGGACAAAAGTATATTCATACAGTTCTTACACATGTGTAATTGACAAAAAAATCGAAAGAATTTCGAAAAACGGTCCAGAAAGCACTTTTTTAAGGGGTGATAATTTTTGACAAAAAAAAATCATTTTTTCAAAATTTTGCTTTTGGATGTTGACTTGATGTCCATTTCCAATATGAAAAACCACTGTGGAGCGCACTCACCCCCTGTTGGATTTTTGAAGTGTTACAACTGGCAATAGCCATATGACATTTGCCATCAACTTTGCACGAATTGGCGTCCAATTGGGTGGTATTGTCCAATGTGTATATGGTTCGTACGGTGCCAATGTGTTGCCATTCATTTTTGTCCACTTCAGGGGGGTCTTCCCTTACATAAACAAGGTCTAAATCATGTTTTGTTGCACTCTGGAAGTACATTTTTTACAGAACTGTTCAAACTAGATGATAGGGATAGTGTGGACAATTTTCAGCAAGTTGCAGCAATTGAACTACAGAAATAACCACTTTTCCATAAACAAGGTCTAAATCATGTTTGGTTGCACTCTGGAAGTACATTTTTTACAGAACTGTTCAAACTAGATAATAGGGACACTGTGGACAAATTTCAGCAAGTTGCAGCAATTGAACTACAGAAATAACCACTTCTCCATAAACAAGGTCTAAAATCATGTTTGATGCACTCTGGATACAATGTTTTAAACATAACTGTTCAAACTAGATGATAGGGACAGTATGGACAATTTTCAGCAAGTTGCAGCAATTGAACTACAGAGATAACCACTTTTCCATAAACTAGGTCTAAATCATGTTTGGTTGCACTCTGGAAGTACATTTTTTACAGAACGGTTCAAACTAGATGATAGGGACACTGGTGGACATCTTTCAGCAAGTTGCAGCAATTGAACTACAGAAATAACCACTTTTCCATAAACAAGGTCTAAAATCATGTTTGATGCACTCTGGAAACAATGTTTTAAACATAACTGTTCAAACTAGATGATAGGGACAGTATGGACAATTTTCAGCAAATTGCAGCAATTGAACTACAGAGATAACCACTTTTCCATAAACAAGGTCTAAATCATGTTTGGTTGCACTCTGGAAGTACATTTTTTACAGAACTGTTCAAACTAGATTAATAGGGACACTGTGGACAATTTTCAGCAAGTTGCAGCAATTGAACTACAGAAATAACCACTTCTCCATAAACAAGGTCTAAAATCATGTTTGATGCACTCTGGATACAATGTTTCAAACATAACTGTTCAAACTAGGATGATAGGAACACTGTGGAGAATTTTCAGCAAGTTGCAGCAATTGAACTACAGAAATAACCACTTTTCCATAAACAAGGTCTAAATCATGTTTGGTTGCACTCTGGAAGTACATTTTTTACAGAACGGTTCAAACTAGATGATAGGGACACTGTGGACAATTTTCAGCAAGTTGCAGCAAATTGAACTACAGAAATAACCACTTTTCCATAAACAAGGTCTAAATCATGTTTGATGCACTCTGGATACAATGCTTTTTACAGAACTGTTCAAACTAGATGATAGGAACACTGTGGAGAATTTTCAGCAAGTTGCAGCAATTGAACTACAGAAATAACCACTTTTCCATAAACAAGGTCTAAATCATGTTTGGTTGCACTCTGGAAGTACATTTTTTACAGAACGGTTCAAACTAGATGATAGGGACACTGTGGACAATTTTCAGCAAGTTGCAGCAAATTGAACTACAGAAATAACCACTTTTCCATAAACAAGGTCTAAATCATGTTTGATGCACTCTGGATACAATGCTTTTTACAGAACTGTTCAAACTAGATGATAGGAACACTATGGACAATGTTCAGCAAGTTGCAGCAAATTGAACTACAGAAATAACCACTTTTCCATAAACAAGGTCTAAATCATGTTTGATGCACTCTGGATACAATGCTTTTTACAGAACTGTTCAAACTAGATGATAGGAACACTATGGACAACTTTCAGCAAGTTGCAGCAATTGAACTACAGAAATAACCACTTTTCCATAAACAAGGTCTAAAATCATGTTTGATGCACTCTGGAAACAATGTTTTAAACATAACTGTTCAAACTAGATGATAGGGACAGTATGGACAATTTTCAGCAAATTGCAGCAATTGAACTACAGAGATAACCACTTTTCCATAAACAAGGTCTAAATCATGTTTGGTTGCACTCTGGAAGTACATTTTTTACAGAACTGTTCAAACTAGATAATAGGGACACTGTGGACAATTTTCAGCAAGTTGCGGCAATTGAACTACAGAAATAACCACTTTTCCATGAACAAGGTCTAAAATCATGTTTGATGCACTCTGGATACAATGTTTTAAACATAACTGTTCAAACTAGATGATAGGGACAGTATGGACAATTTTCAGCAAGTTGCAGCAATTGAACTACAGAGATAACCACCTTTCCATAAACAAGGTCTAAATCATGTTTTGTTGCACTCTGGAAGTACATTTTTTACAGAACTGTTCAAACTAGATGATAGGGATAGTGTGGACAATTTTCAGCAAGTTGCAGCAATTGAACTACAGAAATAACCACTTTTCCATAAACAAGGTCTAAATCATGTTTGGTTGCACTCTGGAAGTACATTTTTTACAGAACTGTTCAAACTAGATAATAGGGACACTGTGGACAAATTTCAGCAAGTTGCAGCAATTGAACTACAGAAATAACCACTTTTCCATAAACAAGGTCTAAAATCATGTTTGATGCACTCTGGAAACAATGTTTTAAACATAACTGTTCAAACTAGATGATAGGGACAGTATGGACAATTTTCAGTAAGTTGCAGCAATTGAACTACAGAAATAACCACTTTTTCATAAACAAAGTCAAAATCATGTTTGGTTGCACTCTGGAAGTACATTTTTTACAGAACTGTTCAAACTAGATGATAGGGACAGTATGGACAATTTTCAGCAAGTTGCAGCAATTGAACTACAGAAATAACCACTTTTTCATAAACAAAGTCAAAATCATGTTTGGTTGCACTCTGGAAGTACATTTTTTACAGAACTGTTCAAACTAGATGATAGGGACAGTATGGACAATTTTCAGCAAGTTGCAGCAATTGAACTACAGAAATAACCACTTTTTCATAAACAAAGTCAAAATCATGTTTGGTTGCACTCTGGAAGTACATTTTTTACAGAACTGTTCAAACTAGATGATAGGGACAGTATGGACAATTTTCAGCAAGTTGCAGCAATTGAACTTCAGAAATAACCACTTTTTCATAAACAAAGTCAAAATCATGTTTGGTTGCACTCTGGAAGTACATTTTTTACAGAACTGTTCAAACTAGATAATAGGGACACTGTGGACAATTTTCAGCAAGTTGCAGCAATTGAACTACAGAAATAACCACTTTTCCATAAACTAGGTCTAAATCATGTTTGGTTGCACTCTGGAAGTACATTTTTTACAGAACGGTTCAAACTAGATGATAGGGACACTGGTGGACAACTTTCAGCAAGTTGCAGCAATTGAACTACAGAAATAACCACTTTTCCATAAACAAAGTCAAAATCATGTTTGGTTGCACTCTGGAAGTACATTTTTTACAGAACTGTTCAAACTAGATGATAGGGACAGTATGGACAATTTTCAGCAAGTTGCAGCAATTGAACTACAGAAATAACCACTTTTTCATAAACAAAGTCAAAATCATGTTTGGTTGCACTCTGGAAGTACATTTTTTACAGAACTGTTCAAACTAGATGATAGGGACAGTATGGACAATTTTCAGCAAGTTGCAGCAATTGAACTACAGAAATAACCACTTTTTCATAAACAAAGTCAAAATCATGTTTGGTTGCACTCTGGAAGTACATTTTTTACAGAACTGTTCAAACTAGATGATAGGGACAGTATGGACAATTTTCAGCAAGTTGCAGCAATTGAACTTCAGAAATAACCACTTTTTCATAAACAAAGTCAAAATCATGTTTGGTTGCACTCTGGAAGTACATTTTTTACAGAACTGTTCAAACTAGATAATAGGGACACTGTGGACAATTTTCAGCAAGTTGCAGCAATTGAACTACAGAAATAACCACTTTTCCATAAACTAGGTCTAAATCATGTTTGGTTGCACTCTGGAAGTACATTTTTTACAGAACGGTTCAAACTAGATGATAGGGACACTGGTGGACAACTTTCAGCAAGTTGCAGCAATTGAACTACAGAAATAACCACTTTTCCATAAACAAGGTCTAAAATCATGTTTGATGCACTCTGGAAACAATGTTTTAAACATAACTGTTCAAACTAGATGATAGGGACAGTATGGACAATTTTCAGCAAATTACAGCAATTGAACTACAGAGATAACCACTTTTCCATAAACAAGGTCTAAATCATGTTTGGTTGCACTCTGGAAGTACATTTTTTACAGAACTGTTCAAACTAGATAATAGGGACACTGTGGACAATTTTCAGCAAGTTGCGGCAATTGAACTACAGAAATAACCACTTCTCCATAAACAAGGTCTAAAATCATGTTTGATGCACTCTGGATACAATGTTTTAAACATAACTGTTCAAACTAGATGATAGGGACAGTATGGACAATTTCAGCAAGTTGCAGCAATTGAACTACAGAAATAACCACTTTTCCATAAACAAGGTCTAAAATCATGTTTGATGCACTCTGGATACAATGTTTTAAACATAACTGTTCAAACTAGATGATAGGGACAGTATGGACAATTTTCAGCAAGTTGCAGCAATTGAACTACAGAGATAACCACCTTTCCATAAACAAGGTCTAAATCATGTTTTGTTGCACTCTGGAAGTACATTTTTTACAGAACTGTTCAAACTAGATGATAGGGATAGTGTGGACAATTTTCAGCAAGTTGCAGCAATTGAACTACAGAAATAACCACTTTTCCATAAACAAGGTCTAAATCATGTTTGGTTGCACTCTGGAAGTACATTTTTTACAGAACTGTTCAAACTAGATAATAGGGACACTGTGGACAAATTTCAGCAAGTTGCAGCAATTGAACTACAGAAATAACCACTTCTCCATAAACAAGGTCTAAAATCATGTTTGATGCACTCTGGATACAATGTTTTAAACATAACTGTTCAAACTAGATGATAGGGACAGTATGGACAATTTTCAGCAAGTTGCAGCAATTGAACTACAGAGATAACCACTTTTCCATAAACTAGGTCTAAATCATGTTTGGTTGCACTCTGGAAGTACATTTTTTACAGAACGGTTCAAACTAGATGATAGGGACACTGGTGGACAACTTTCAGCAAGTTGCAGCAATTGAACTACAGAAATAACCACTTTTCCATAAACAAGGTCTAAAATCATGTTTGATGCACTCTGGAAACAATGTTTTAAACATAACTGTTCAAACTAGATGATAGGGACAGTATGGACAATTTTCAGCAAATTGCAGCAATTGAACTACAGAGATAACCACTTTTCCATAAACAAGGTCTAAATCATGTTTGGTTGCACTCTGGAAGTACATTTTTTACAGAACTGTTCAAACTAGATAATAGGGACACTGTGGACAATTTTCAGCAAGTTGCAGCAATTGAACTACAGAAATAACCACTTCTCCATAAACAAGGTCTAAAATCATGTTTGATGCACTCTGGATACAATGTTTTAAACATAACTGTTCAAACTAGATGATAGGGACAGTATGGACAATTTCAGCAAGTTGCAGCAATTGAACTACAGAAATAACCACTTTTCCATAAACAAGGTCTAAAATCATGTTTGATGCACTCTGGATACAATGTTTTAAACATAACTGTTCAAACTAGATGATAGGGACAGTATGGACAATTTTCAGCAAGTTGCAGCAATTGAACTACAGAGATAACCACCTTTCCATAAACAAGGTCTAAATCATGTTTTGTTGCACTCTGGAAGTACATTTTTTACAGAACTGTTCAAACTAGATGATAGGGACACTGTGGACAATTTTCAGCAAGTTGCAGCAAATTGAACTACAGAAATAACCACTTTTCCATAAACAAGGTCTAAATCATGTTTGATGCACTCTGGATACAATCATTTTTACAGAACTGTTCAAACTAGATGATAGGAACACTATGGACAATGTTTAGCAAGTTGCAGCAATTGAACTACAGAAATAACCACTTCTCCATTAACAAGGTCTAAAATCATGTTTGATGCACTCTGGATACAATGGTTTAAACATAACTGTTCAAACTAAATGATAGGGACACTGTGGACAATTTTCAGCAAGTTGCAGCAATTGAACTACAGAAATAACCACTTTTACAAAAATAAGGTCTAAAATCATGTTTGATGCACTCTGGATACAACGATTTTACAGAACTGTTCAAACTAGATGATAGGAACACTGTGGACAATTTTCAGCAAGTTGCAGCAATTGAACTACAGAAATAACCACTTTTTCATAAACAAAGTCAAAATCATGTTTGGTTGCACTCTGGAAGTACAATTTTTACAGAACGGTTCAAACTAGATGATAGGGACAGTATGGACAATTTTCAGCAAGTTGCAGCAATTGAACTACAGAAATAACCACTTTTTCATAAACAAAGTCAAAATCATGTTTGGTTGCACTCTGGAAGTAAATTTTTTACAGAACTGTTCAAACTAGATAATAGGGACACTGTGGACAATTTTCAGCAAGTTGCAGCAATTGAACTACAGAAATAACCACTTTTCCATAAACAAGGTCTAAAATCATGTTTGATGCACTCTGGAAACAATGTTTTAAACATAACTGTTCAAACTAGATGATAGGGACAGTATGGACAATTTTCAGTAAGTTGCAGCAATTGAACTACAGAAATAACCACTTTTTCATAAACAAAGTCAAAATCATGTTTGGTTGCACTCTGGAAGTACATTTTTTACAGAACTGTTCAAAGTAGATAATAGGGACACTGTGGACAATTTTCAGCAAGTTGCAGCAATTGAACTACAGAAATAACCACTTTTTCATAAACAAAGTCAAAATCATGTTTGGTTGCACTCTGGAAGTACATTTTTTACAGAACTGTTCAAACTAGATGATAGGGACAGTATGGACAATTTTCAGCAAGTTGCAGCAATTGAACTACAGAAATAACCACTTTTTCATAAACAAAGTCAAAATCATGTTTGGTTGCACTCTGGAAGTACATTTTTTACAGAACTGTTCAAACTAGATGATAGGGACAGTATGGACAATTTTCAGCAAGTTGCAGCAATTGAACTACAGAAATAACCACTTTTTCATAAACAAAGTCAAAATCATGTTTGGTTGCACTCTGGAAGTACATTTTTTACAGAACTGTTCAAACTAGATGATAGGGACAGTATGGACAATTTTCAGCAAGTTGCAGCAATTGAACTTCAGAAATAACCACTTTTTCATAAACAAAGTCAAAATCATGTTTGGTTGCACTCTGGAAGTACATTTTTTACAGAACTGTTCAAACTAGATAACAGGGACACTGTGGACAATTTTCAGCAAGTTGCAGCAATTGAACTACAGAAATAACCACTTTTCCATAATCAAGGTCTAAAATCATGTTTGATGCACTCTGGATACAATGTTTTAAACATAACTGTTCAAACTAGATGATAGGGACAGTATGGACAATTTTCAGCAAGTTGCAGCAATTGAACTACAGAGATAACCACTTTTCCATAAACTAGGTCTAAATCATGTTTGGTTGCACTCTGGAAGTACATTTTTTACAGAACGGTTCAAACTAGATGATAGGGACACTGGTGGACAACTTTCAGCAAGTTGCAGCAATTGAACTACAGAAATAACCACTTTTCCATAAACAAGGTCTAAAATCATGTTTGATGCACTCTGGAAACAATGTTTTAAACATAACTGTTCAAACTAGATGATAGGGACAGTATGGACAATTTTCAGCAAATTGCAGCAATTGAACTACAGAGATAACCACTTTTCCATAAACAAGGTCTAAATCATGTTTGGTTGCACTCTGGAAGTACATTTTTTACAGAACTGTTCAAACTAGATAATAGGGACACTGTGGACAATTTTCAGCAAGTTGCAGCAATTGAACTACAGAAATAACCACTTCTCCATAAACAAGGTCTAAAATCATGTTTGATGCACTCTGGATACAATGTTTTAAACATAACTGTTCAAACTAGATGATAGGGACAGTATGGACAATTTCAGCAAGTTGCAGCAATTGAACTACAGAAATAACCACTTTTCCATAAACAAGGTCTAAAATCATGTTTGATGCACTCTGGATACAATGTTTTAAACATAACTGTTCAAACTAGATGATAGGGACAGTATGGACAATTTTCAGCAAGTTGCAGCAATTGAACTACAGAGATAACCACCTTTCCATAAACAAGGTCTAAATCATGTTTTGTTGCACTCTGGAAGTACATTTTTTACAGAACTGTTCAAACTAGATGATAGGGACACTGTGGACAATTTTCAGCAAGTTGCAGCAAATTGAACTACAGAAATAACCACTTTTCCATAAACAAGGTCTAAATCATGTTTGATGCACTCTGGATACAATGCTTTTTACAGAACTGTTCAAACTAGATGATAGGAACACTATGGACAATGTTTAGCAAGTTGCAGCAATTGAACTACAGAAATAACCACTTCTCCATTAACAAGGTCTAAAATCATGTTTGATGCACTCTGGATACAATGGTTTAAACATAACTGTTCAAACTAAATGATAGGGACACTGTGGACAATTTTCAGCAAGTTGCAGCAATTGAACTACAGAAATAACCACTTTTACAAAAATAAGGTCTAAAATCATGTTTGATGCACTCTGGATACAACGATTTTACAGAACTGTTCAAACTAGATGATAGGAACACTGTGGACAATTTTCAGCAAGTTGCAGCAATTGAACTACAGAAATAACCACTTTTTCATAAACAAAGTCAAAATCATGTTTGGTTGCACTCTGGAAGTACAATTTTTACAGAACGGTTCAAACTAGATGATAGGGACAGTATGGACAATTTTCAGCAAGTTGCAGCAATTGAACTACAGAAATAACCACTTTTTCATAAACAAAGTCAAAATCATGTTTGGTTGCACTCTGGAAGTAAATTTTTTACAGAACTGTTCAAACTAGATAATAGGGACACTGTGGACAATTTTCAGCAAGTTGCAGCAATTGAACTACAGAAATAACCACTTTTCCATAAACAAGGTCTAAAATCATGTTTGATGCACTCTGGAAACAATGTTTTAAACATAACTGTTCAAACTAGATGATAGGGACAGTATGGACAATTTTCAGTAAGTTGCAGCAATTGAACTACAGAAATAACCACTTTTTCATAAACAAAGTCAAAATCATGTTTGGTTGCACTCTGGAAGTACATTTTTTACAGAACTGTTCAAAGTAGATAATAGGGACACTGTGGACAATTTTCAGCAAGTTGCAGCAATTGAACTACAGAAATAACCACTTTTTCATAAACAAAGTCAAAATCATGTTTGGTTGCACTCTGGAAGTACATTTTTTACAGAACTGTTCAAACTAGATGATAGGGACAGTATGGACAATTTTCAGCAAGTTGCAGCAATTGAACTACAGAAATAACCACTTTTTCATAAACAAAGTCAAAATCATGTTTGGTTGCACTCTGGAAGTACATTTTTTACAGAACTGTTCAAACTAGATGATAGGGACAGTATGGACAATTTTCAGCAAGTTGCAGCAATTGAACTACAGAAATAACCACTTTTTCATAAACAAAGTCAAAATCATGTTTGGTTGCACTCTGGAAGTACATTTTTTACAGAACTGTTCAAACTAGATGATAGGGACAGTATGGACAATTTTCAGCAAGTTGCAGCAATTGAACTTCAGAAATAACCACTTTTTCATAAACAAAGTCAAAATCATGTTTGGTTGCACTCTGGAAGTACATTTTTTACAGAACTGTTCAAACTAGATAATAGGGACACTGTGGACAATTTTCAGCAAGTTGCAGCAATTGAACTACAGAAATAACCACTTTTCCATAATCAAGGTCTAAAATCATGTTTGATGCACTCTGGATACAATGTTTTAAACATAACTGTTCAAACTAGATGATAGGGACAGTATGGACAATTTTCAGCAAGTTGCAGCAATTGAACTACAGAGATAACCACTTTTCCATAAACTAGGTCTAAATCATGTTTGGTTGCACTCTGGAAGTACATTTTTTACAGAACGGTTCAAACTAGATGATAGGGACACTGGTGGACAACTTTCAGCAAGTTGCAGCAATTGAACTACAGAAATAACCACTTTTCCATAAACAAGGTCTAAAATCATGTTTGATGCACTCTGGAAACAATGTTTTAAACATAACTGTTCAAACTAGATGATAGGGACAGTATGGACAATTTTCAGCAAATTGCAGCAATTGAACTACAGAGATAACCACTTTTCCATAAACAAGGTCTAAATCATGTTTGGTTGCACTCTGGAAGTACATTTTTTACAGAACTGTTCAAACTAGATAATAGGGACACTGTGGACAATTTTCAGCAAGTTGCGGCAATTGAACTACAGAAATAACCACTTCTCCATAAACAAGGTCTAAAATCATGTTTGATGCACTCTGGATACAATGTTTTAAACATAACTGTTCAAACTAGATGATAGGGACAGTATGGACAATTTTCAGCAAGTTGCAGCAATTGAACTACAGAGATAACCACCTTTCCATAAACAAGGTCTAAATCATGTTTTGTTGCACTCTGGAAGTACATTTTTTACAGAACTGTTCAAACTAGATGATAGGGATAGTGTGGACAATTTTCAGCAAGTTGCAGCAATTGAACTACAGAAATAACCACTTTTCCATAAACAAGGTCTAAATCATGTTTGGTTGCACTCTGGAAGTACATTTTTTACAGAACTGTTCAACTAGATAATAGGGACACTGTGGACAAATTTCAGCAAGTTGCAGCAATTGAACTACAGAAATAACCACTTTTCCATAAACAAGGTCTAAAATCATGTTTGATGCACTCTGGAAACAATGTTTTAAACATAACTGTTCAAACTAGATGATAGGGACAGTATGGACAATTTTCAGTAAGTTGCAGCAATTGAACTACAGAAATAACCACTTTTTCATAAACAAAGTCAAAATCATGTTTGGTTGCACTCTGGAAGTACATTTTTTACAGAACTGTTCAAAGTAGATAATAGGGACACTGTGGACAATTTTCAGCAAGTTGCAGCAATTGAACTACAGAAATAACCACTTTTTCATAAACAAAGTCAAAATCATGTTTGGTTGCACTCTGGAAGTACATTTTTTACAGAACTGTTCAAACTAGATGATAGGGACAGTATGGACAATTTTCAGCAAGTTGCAGCAATTGAACTACAGAAATAACCACTTTTTCATAAACAAAGTCAAAATCATGTTTGGTTGCACTCTGGAAGTACATTTTTTACAGAACTGTTCAAACTAGATGATAGGGACAGTATGGACAATTTTCAGCAAGTTGCAGCAATTGAACTACAGAAATAACCACTTTTTCATAAACAAAGTCAAAATCATGTTTGGTTGCACTCTGGAAGTACATTTTTTACAGAACTGTTCAAACTAGATGATAGGGACAGTATGGACAATTTTCAGCAAGTTGCAGCAATTGAACTTCAGAAATAACCACTTTTTCATAAACAAAGTCAAAATCATGTTTGGTTGCACTCTGGAAGTACATTTTTTACAGAACTGTTCAAACTAGATAATAGGGACAGTATGGACAATTTTCAGCAAATTGCAGCAATTGAACTACAGAGATAACCACTTTTCCATAAACAAGGTCTAAATCATGTTTGGTTGCACTCTGGAAGTACATTTTTTACAGAACTGTTCAAACTAGATAATAGGGACACTGTGGACAATTTTCAGCAAGTTGCGGCAATTGAACTACAGAAATAACCACTTCTCCATAAACAAGGTCTAAAATCATGTTTGATGCACTCTGGATACAATGTTTTAAACATAACTGTTCAAACTAGATGATAGGGACAGTATGGACAATTTCAGCAAGTTGCAGCAATTGAACTACAGAAATAACCACTTTTCCATAAACAAGGTCTAAAATCATGTTTGATGCACTCTGGATACAATGTTTTAAACATAACTGTTCAAACTAGATGATAGGGACAGTATGGACAATTTTCAGCAAGTTGCAGCAATTGAACTACAGAGATAACCACCTTTCCATACCTTAAGGGAAGATTTCGGCAGGTGCCATATGGTTAGTGAGAAAGTCCATATTGCAAATGTACGGTCCCTTACTAGACGTCCGAAATCGTTTGTAAAATTCGCGGACGGCGTCGGGCCGAGCGGCAGGGCCGGACCTACCGGGAAGTCATCAAATGAACTTTGTCGGACATTCGGTTTCCGTTTTACAAAAATAATAAGATTTTGGTCATTTTGCCGCTGTCCCGGAAATTCCCACAAGAGGGCATAAGCAATCATATTGCAATTGGACAAAACATCACGATTCACGACGGGGCCTTATCTCGAAAACTGAAAATATTTCAAAGCCGAAACTCGGTGAGCGTAGGTTTGGCATAACGGGCAGTTGGCCCCGAACAAGATGGCGTCTAGGCCTCAATGGTTTTTGAGTTATGGCCATTTATCTGGGATTAAAGGTCCAAAATGAAAATAGAGAAATTATTTTTCCACTTCACGTCAAAGTCAAGGAGCCTCCGGTGTCAATAAAAAAAAAAACTGCCATTTATCTATCGTCATTTAAGAGAAATCGTACAACGACAGATTGGTGATGTTCACGGATAGGTGTTTTTTTTTCAACGGTTACAGATCCAGTTGCAGGGTGTTCTTACGAATCTTTTTAAAGTGTGCTGCGGAGCTCTGCGAGATTTCTGTGATTTTTTATGATTTTCTGAAATAACACACACTCCCTAAACCCTCTGTAAATAACTCAGTTCTTAACGTAAAGACTTAAAACTCAGGATTATGTAAAGGCATACCTCAATCAGGATATGAGTTTATTTATAGCTTCCTGTGCCAACCGGAAGTGCCTTAAATGGTGTCACAGTGGCATTTTCCAAGGGTTAAAAAGGTCAGATCTTTTCAAAACTTCATATGTGTGATTAGGCAACCCCCATAAACTGTACGTCAGTCATTTCTCCCAACAGATGTCAAAGAAAAGCTCTCTCTCACACACACACACACAGAAACACACACACAGCAAGGATGGAGTGACAAAGTGCGGTGCTTAAAGACACACAAAGCCTACAATGGCATTTCCATATTCTCTAGGCCGTGCCGAGTTCAACAAGATGCCCCGCTTGACCGTAGCTCGCTCGGTCTAAGCACAGCGACCATTAGAAAAGTAGGCCCAAAATGAAGGCTGGCCCTCAATGTGATTTGTTTTTGGGTGACAGTGAGAGAACCGTTAAGGTGAGAAGCACAATTCGACCTCAGGAACGTACCTGAGGTCCTCCCGATCCGTGCAAGCCTAACGTTGACCGTGTGGCATTAACCCTTAATAGTTAAAAGAAGGTGTTTACTTCAAAGAGTTTGCATTGACTTCTCTCCCCATAGGAATACATTGCCTGCACCCCTAAATTCAACCTGAAGCCTATGTGGGTTATGAATGCCTTATGAACCTGTCTTCTATGACAGTCCATCAGACCACTATGAGGTCTACCTGTGCCAATTCTAAGCTTCCTGAAGCAAACGGAAGTGGTTAAATTAACCCAAAAGGTGTTTTGATGTACATAACCTTCAAAGGTGAAAATGACTACATTCAACCCTGTGTAGATCGTAGATCAGTCAATTCTTAACTTAAAGACTTAAAACTCAGGATTCTGTAAGTTTCTATGTCAATCAAGACATGTGTTTACTTATAGCTTCCTGTGCCAACCGGAAGTGCCTTTAATTGGGTCACACTGTCTGTTTTGAAGGGTTAGAAAAGTCACATCTCTCCAAAACTTCATATGTGTGACTAGGTAACCCTCATGAACTGTAAATCAGTCATTTCTCCCAACAGATGTCAAAGAAAAGCTTTCACATACACACACAGCAAGGATGGAGTGATAAAGTGCGGTGCTCAAAGACACAGAGAGCAGGCAATGGCATAAACATAATCTCTAGGCCGTGCCGAGTTCAACGAGATATCCCGCTTGACCGTAGCTCGCTCGGTCTAGGCGCAGCGACCATTAGAAAAGTAGGCCCAAAATGAAGCCTGCCCCACAACGTCATTTGCTTTTGGGTGACAGTGAGAGAACCGTTAGGGTGAGAAGCACAATTCGACCTCAGGTACGTTCCTAAGGTCCTCCCGATCCGTGCAAGCCTAACGTTGACCGTGTGGCATTAACCCTTAATAGTTAAAAGAGGGTGTTTACTTCAAAGAGTTTGCATTGACTTCTCTCCCCATAGGAATACATTGCCTGCACCCCTAAATTCAACCTGAAGCCTATGTGGGTTAAGAATGTCGTATGAACCTGTCTTCGATGACAGTCCATCAGGCCACTACGAGGTCTACCTGTGTTGATTCTAAGCTTCCTGGACCAACCGGAAGTGGTTAAAATCACCCTAAAAGTGTTTATCCATACCCTGCCTGCAGTTTGATAGACATAGTGCATTCAACCCTGTGTAAATCAGTCAATTCTTAACGTAAGGACTTAAAACTCAGGATTCTGTACAAGCATACCCCAGTGAGGATATGTGTTGATTTATAGCTTCCTGTGCCAACCGGAAGTGTCATAATTGGTGTCTCTTGGGCTGTTTCGAGGGGTTAAAAAAGTCAGATCTTTCCAAAACTTCATATATGTGATTAGGCAACCCCCATGAACTGTAAATCAGTCATTTTTCCCATAAAATTTCAAAGGAAAAATAAATCACCCTAAAACACAACTTGGATGGAGGGACGTATTGGGGTGCGTAGAGACAGACAGTGACTGCAATAGTTAGCTTTGTTCGAGCTAAAAAAGAACCGTCAGACCTAGAGTTCCGAAACTTTAGAATCCTGTTCTAGACCTCCGGTCAATAGTGCGTGGTGAGTTACGTGGCTCTAGAAGGTTCTCGGACCGAGAAACAACCTCGTACATTTGCAATGACTTCAATTCATTTAGACCGTTACGAAAATGACGACATTTAGAAAAGTCTCAGAAACGCAAGACTAGGTGCATTGCGACCGTCTCGTTTCATAGAGACGGACCCCAACGTTTCTGTCCGATAGCTCATTCAAGGACCCCGTAGCAAGTCATGGAAAAAAGTGGATTTTCAGCACCAATTAGGGTTTTGCTCGGACACCAAATGACCGATCGAGCCGAAACTTGGGATTCGGGGTCGCCTCAGCTAGGCCTACACATAACATAAGAAATGGACCCGCAGCTAGAACGTAACTACGTGTTTTATGTTTTTTTTATGGTTTGAACCGAAGGCGTTGTGAATTTTGGGCCAGCTCTGAAGTATGTGATAGTTGGCTACTAAACGAGTTGGAAAAAGTGGGTTTGGTGTCAGTTTGTATCAGTTTGGTGTCAGAATGATATCTAATTGACTGACGGACGGTGACTTGCTGGTGACTCTTGTCCATTTGCAATATGTTTAAACAGTGAGGTACCATCACCAAAGTGACATTCTGAAATCAACCCTAACGAGCGACTGAGATTAACCAGAATCACTGCCCAGCCATCCCGAGTTCATCGGGCCAGTCAATTTCACATTCCTTGAGGATTTTTATAGCATGACAAATTCGTGATGGTACCTGCCCATTGAACCATATTGCAAATGCCCAGTGACTTTGCAAAAGTAAGAAAACATAAACAAATGGACATAATGAAATCACCATATTTTTATTTTTGGGTTACCAGTTGCACAACAATGCACGTACACTTGCAATATGATTCAACAGTGAAAAACATCACAAAATGGACATGATGAAGTCAACACAACGAGCGATGGAAAGGAGCAACTATCACTGCCAGGCCATCCTGTGTTCATCAGGCCAGTCAATTTCACATTCCTTGAGGATTTTTATAGCATGACAAATTCGTGATGGTACCTGCCCATTGAACCATATTGCAAATGCCCAGTGACTTTGCAAAAGTAAGAAAACATAAACAAATGGACATAATGAAATCACCATATTTTTATTTTTGGGTTACCAGTTGCACAACAATGCACGTACACTTGCAATATGATTCAACAGTGAAAAACATCACAAAATGGACATGATGAAGTCAACACAACGAGCGATGGAAAGGAGCAACTATCACTGCCAGGCCATCCTGTGTTCATCAGGCCAGTCAATTTCACATTCCTTGAGGATTTTTATAGCATGACAAATTCGTGATGGTACCTGCCCATTGAACCATATTGCAAATGCCCAGTGACTTTGCAAAAGTAAGAAAACATAAACAAATGGACATAATGAAATCACCATATTTTTATTTTGGGTTACCAGTTGCACAACAATGCACGTACACTTGCAATATGATTCAACAGTGAAAAACATCACAAAATGGACATGATGAAGTCAACACAACGAGCGATGGAAAGGAGCAACTATCACTGCCAGGCCATCCTGTGTTCATCAGGCCAGTCAATTTCACATTCCTTGAGGATTTTTATAGCATGACAAATTCGTGATGGTACCTGCCCATTGAACCATATTGCAAATGCCCAGTGACTTTGCAAAAGTAAGAAAACATAAACAAATGGACATAATGAAATCACCATATTTTTATTTTTGGGTTACCAGTTGCACAACAATGCACGTACACTTGCAATATGATTCAACAGTGAAAAACATCACAAAATGGACATGATGAAGTCAACACAACGAGCGATGGAAAGGAGCAACTATCACTGCCAGGCCATCCTGTGTTCATCAGGCCAGTCAATTTCACATTCCTTGAGGATTTTTATAGCATGACAAATTCGTGATGGTACCTGCCCATTGAACCATATTGCAAATGCCCAGTGACTTTGCAAAAGTAAGAAACATAAACAAATGGACATAATGAAATCACCATATTTTTATGTTTGGGTTACCAGTTGCACAACAATGCACGTACACTTGCAATATGATTCAACAGTGAAAAAACATCACAAAATGGACATGATGAAGTCAACACAATGAGTGATGGAAAGGAGCAACTATCACTGCCAGGCCATCCCGAGTTCATCTGGCCAGTCAATTTTGCATTTCTGCAGGATTTTTGAGCATGTCAAATTTCATATGGTAAATGCCCATTGAACCATATTGCAAATGCCCGTACACTTGCAATATGATTAAAACAGTGAAAAAACATCACAAAATGGACATGATGAAGTCAACACAATGAGCGATGGAAAGGAGCAACTATCACTGTCAGGCCATCCCGAGTTCATCTGGCCAGTCAATTTTGCATTTCTGCAGGATTTTTGAGCATGTCAAATTTCATATGGTAAATGCCCATTGAACCATATTGCAAATGCCCGTACACTTGCAATATGATTAAACAGTGAAAAAACATCACAAAATGGACATGATGAAGTCAACACAATGAGCGATGGAAAGGAGCAACTATCACTGTCAGGCCATCCCGAGTTCATCTGGCCAGTCAATTTTGCATTTCTGCAGGATTTTTGAGCATGTCAAATTTCATATGGTAAATGCCCATTGAACCATATTGCAAATGCCCGTACACTTGCAATATGATTAAACAGTGAAAAAACATCACAAAATGGACATGATGAAGTAAACACAATGAGTGATGGAAAGGAGCAACTATCACTGTCAGGCCATCCCGAGTTCATCTGGCCAGTCAATTTTGCATTTCTGCAGGATTTTTGAGCATGTCAAATTTCATATGGTAAATGCCCATTGAACCATATTGCAAATGCCCGTACACTTGCAATATGATTAAACAGTGAAAAAACATCACAAAATGGACATGATGAAGTCAACACAATAAGCGATGGAAAGGAGCAACTATCACTGTCAGGCCATCCCGAGTTCATCTGGCCAGTCAATTTTGCATTTCTGCAGGATTTTTGAGCATGTCAAATTTCATATGGTAAATGCCCATTGAACCATATTGCAAATGCCCGTACACGTGCAATATGATTAAACAGTGAAAAAAACATCACAAAATGGACATGATGAAGTCAACACAATGAGCGATGGAAAGGAGCAACTATCACTGTCAGGCCATCCCGAGTTCATCTGGCCAGTCAATTTTGCATTTCTGCAGGATTTTTGAGCATGTCAAATTTCATATGGTAAATGCCCATTGAACCATATTGCAAATGCCCGTACACTTGCAATATGATTAAACAGTGAAAAAACATCACAAAATGGACATGATGAAGTCAACACAATGAGCGATGGAAAGGAGCAACTATCACTGTCAGGCCATCCCGAGTTCATCTGGCCAGTCAATTTTGCATTTCTGCAGGATTTTTGAGCATGTCAAATTTCATATGGTAAATGCCCATTGAACCATATTGCAAATGCCCGTACACTTGCAATATGATTAAACAGTGAAAAAACATCACAAAATGGACATGATGAAGTCAACACAATGAGCGATGGAAAGGAGCAACTATTACTGTCAGGCCATCCCGAGTTCATCTGGCCAGTCAATTTTGCATTTCTGCAGGATTTTTGAACATGTCAAATTTCTTATGGTATTGGCCCCAAAAAACACATGATGAATTGACATAAAATCGAAACAATTTCGAAAAACGGTCCAGAAAGAACTTTTTTACGAGGGTATAAGTTTTTAAAAAGTTCAAATTTTCGACTTTTGACTTCATATGAAATCACATTGTAAATGGACAAAACATATTTCTTATGCGCATGTAAAAATAAAATAAAAATTTGGCTAATAAAATTGGACAAAAGTATGTTGATACAGTTCTTATACATGTGTAATTGACACAAAAATGGAAATAATTTTGAAAACGGTCCAGAAAGCACTTTTTAAGGGTGTGTGAAGTTTTTTACAACATTTTGACATTTTTGACTTTTGACTTTTGACTTCCTATGAAATCACATTGTAAATGGACAAAACATATTTCTTACGCGCATGTAAAAAAAAAAAAATTATGCTAATAAAATTGGACAAAAGTATGTTGATACAGTTCTTATACATGTGTAATTGACACAAAAATGGAAAGAATTTTGAAAAACGGTCCAGAAAGCACTTTTTAAGGGTGTGGTGAAGTTTTTTACAACATTTTGACATTTTTGACTTTTGACTTTTGACTTCCTATGAAATCACATTGTAAATGGACAAAACATATTTCTTACGCGCATGTAAAAAAAAAAAAATTATGCTAATAAAATTGGACAAAAGTATGTTGATACAGTTCTTATACATGTGTAATTGACACAAAAATGGAAAGAATTTTGAAAAACGGTCCAGAAAGCACTTTTTTAAGGGTGTGTGAAGTTTTTTACAACATTTTGACATTTTTGACTTTTGACTTTTGACTTCTATGAAATCACATTGTAAATGGACAAAACATATTTCTTACGCGCATGTAAAAAAAAAAAATTATGCTAATAAAATTGGACAAAAGTATGTTGATACAGTTCTTATACATGTGTAATTGACACAAAAATGGAAAGAATTTTGAAAAACGGTCCAGAAAGCACTTTTTTAAGGGTGTGTGAAGTTTTTACTAAATTTAGACTTTTTTGACTTTTGACTTTTGACTTCCTATGAAATCACATTGTAAATGGACAAAACATATTTCTTATGCGCATGTAAAAAAAAATGGTAATAAAATTGGACAAAAGTATGTTGATACAGTTCTTATACATGTGTAATTGACACAAAAATGGAAAGAATTTTGAAAAACGGTCCAGAAAGCACTTTTTTAAGGGTGTGTGAAGTTTTTTACTAAATTTAGACTTTTTTGACTTTTGACTTTTGACTTCCTATGAAATCACATTGTAAATGGACAAAACATATTTCTTATGCGCATGTAAAAAAAATGGTAATAAAATTGGACAAAAGTATATTCATACAGTTCTTACACATGTGTAATTGACAAAAAAATCGAAAGAATTTCGAAAAACGGTCCAGAAAGCACTTTTTAAGGGGTGATAATTTTGACAAAAAAAATCATTTTTTCAAAATTTTGCTTTTGGATGTTGACTTGATGTCCATTTCCAATATGAAAAACCACTGTGGAGCGCACTCACCCCCTGTTGGATTTTTGAAGTGTTACAACTGGCAATAGCCATATGACATTTGCCATCAACTTTGCACGAATTGGCGTCCAATTGGGTGTATTGTCCAATGTGTATATGGTTCGTACGGTGCCAATGTGTTGCCATTCATTTTTGTCCACTTCAGGGGGTCTTCCCTTACATAAACAAGGTCTAAATCATGTTTTGTTGCACTCTGGAAGTACATTTTTACAGAACTGTTCAAACTAGATGATAGGGATAGTGTGGACAATTTTCAGCAAGTTGCAGCAATTGAACTACAGAAATAACCACTTTTCCATAAACAAGGTCTAAATCATGTTTGGTTGCACTCTGGAAGTACATTTTTTACAGAACTGTTCAAACTAGATAATAGGGACACTGTGGACAAATTTCAGCAAGTTGCAGCAATTGAACTACAGAAATAACCACTTCTCCATAAACAAGGTCTAAAATCATGTTTGATGCACTCTGGATACAATGTTTAAACATAACTGTTCAAACTAGATGATAGGGACAGTATGGACAATTTCAGCAAGTTGCAGCAATTGAACTACAGAGATAACCACTTTTCCATAAACTAGGTCTAAATCATGTTTGGTTGCACTCTGGAAGTACATTTTTACAGAACGGTTCAAACTAGATGATAGGGACACTGTGTGACATCTTTCAGCAAGTTGCAGCAATTGAACTACAGAAATAACCACTTTTCCATAAACAAGGTCTAAATCATGTTTGATGCACTCTGGAAACAATGTTTTAAACATAACTGTTCAAACTAGATGATAGGGACAGTATGGACAATTTTCAGCAAATTGCAGCAATTGAACTACAGAGATAACCACTTTTCCATAAACAAGGTCTAAATCATGTTTGGTTGCACTCTGAAGTACATTTTTTACAGAACTGTTCAAACTAGATTAATAGGGACACTGTGGACAATTTTCAGCAAGTTGCAGCAATTGAACTACAGAAATAACCACTTCTCCATAAACAAGGTCTAAAATCATGTTTGATGCACTCTGGATACAATGTTTCAAACATAACTGTTCAAACTAGGATGATAGGAACACTGTGGAGAATTTTCAGCAAGTTGCAGCAATTGAACTACAGAAATAACCACTTTTCCATAAACAAGGTCTAAAATCATGTTTGATGCACTCTGGATACAATGTTTTAAACATAACTGTTCAAACTAGATGATAGGGACAGTATGGACAATTTTCAGCAAGTTGCAGCAATTGAACTACAGAGATAACCACCTTTCATACCTTAAGGAAGATTTCGGCAGGTGCCATTATGGTAGTGAGAAAGTCCATATTGCAAATGTACGGTTCTTACTAGACGTCCGAAAATCGTTTGTAAATTCGCGGACGCAGCGGGCCAGCCAGGGCCGAACCTACTTTGAAGTCATCAAATGAACTTTGTCGGACATTGTTTCCGTTTTACAAAAATAATTTAAGATTTTGGCATTTGCAGCTGTCCGGAAATTCCCACAAGAGGATAAGCAATCATATTGCAATTGGACAAACATCACGATTCACGACGGGCCTTATCTGAAAACTGAAAATATTTCAAAGCCGAAACTCGGTGAGCGTAGGTTTGGCATAACGGGGCACTTGGCCCTAACAAATGATGCGTTTAGGCCTCAATGGTTTTTGAGATGGACATTTAACTGGATAAAAAGGTTCAAAGGAAAATTGAAATGCAGAAATAAGCATTTTCCATAAACAAGCTCTAAATCATGTTTGATGCACTCTGGATAAAACAATGTTTTTGTATGTCTATTGAGATGAAATGAAACACTGTGGACAGTTTTCAGCAAGTTGCACATTGAAATACAGAAATAAGCACTTTTCCATAAACAAGCTCTAAATCATGTTTGATGCACTCTGGATGTCCAATTTTTTGTTATGTTTATTCGAGATTAAATGAAAACACTGTGGACTGTTTTCAGCAAGTTGCAACATTGAAATGCAGAAATAAGCACTTTTCCATAAACAAGCTCTAAATCATGTTTGATGCACTCTGGATGTCCAATTTTTTGTTGTGTTTATTCGAGATGAAATGAAAACACTGTGGACTGTTTTCAGCAAGTTGCAACATTGAAATACAGAAATAAGCACTTTTCCATAAACAAGCTCTAAATCATGTTTGATGCACTCTGGATGTCCAATTTTTGCTGTGCTGTGTCTATTGAGATGAAATGAAACACTGTGGACAGTTTTCAGCAAGTTGCAACATTGAAATGCAGAAATAAGCACTTTTCCATAAACAAGCTCTAAATCATGTTTGATGCACTCTGGATGTCCAATTTTTGCTGTGCTGTGTCTATTTGAGATGAAATGAACACCTGGACAGTTTTCAGCAAGTTGCAACATTGAAATGCAGAAATAAGCACTTTTCCATAAACAAGCTCTAAATCATGTTTGAAGCACTCTGGATATAAAAATGTTTTTGTTATGGTTTATTCGAGATGTTATAAAACACTGTGGACTGTTTTCAGCAAGTTGCAACATTGAAATGCAGAAATAAGCACTTTTCCATAAACAAGCTCTAAATCATGTTTGATGCACTCTGGATGTCCAATTTTTGCTTGCTGGTCTAGTGAGATTAAATGAACACCGTGGACAGTTTCAGCAAGTTGCAACATTGAAATGCAGAAATAAGCACTTTTCCATAAACAAGCTCTAAATCATGTTTGATGCACTCTGGATGTCCAATTTTTGCTGTGCTGTGTCTAGTTGAGATGAAATGAAACACGTGGACAGTTTTCAGCAAGTTGCAACATTGAAATGCAGAAATAAGCACTTTTCCATAAACAAGCTCTAAATCATGTTTGATGCACTCTGGATGTCCAATTTGCTGTGCTGTGTCTAGTTGAGATGAAATGAACACCGTGGACAGTTTTCAGCAAGTTGCAACATTGAAATGCAGAAATAAGCACTTTTCCATAAACAAGCTCTAAATCATGTTTGATGCACTCTGGATGTCCAATTTTTGCTGTGCTGTGTCTAGTTGAGATAAAAAACACCGTGGACAGTTTTCAGCAAGTTGCAACATTGAAATGCAGAAATAAGCACTTTTCCATAAACAAGCTCTAAATCATGTTTGATGCACTCTGGATGTCCAATTTTTTGTGTGCTGTGTCTAGTTGAGATTAAATGAACACTGTGGACAGTTTTCAGCAAGTTGCAACATTGAAATGCAGAAATAAGCACTTTTCCATAAACAAGCTCTAAATCATGTTTGATGCACTCTGGATGTCCAATTTTGCTGTGCTGGTCTAGTTTGAGATGAAATGAACACGTGGACAGTTTTCAGCAAGTTGCAACATTGAAATGCAGAAATAAGCACTTTTCCATAAACAAGCTCTAAATCATGTTTGATGCACTCTGGATAAAAAAATTTTTTGTTATGTTTATTCGAGATGTTATGAAAACACTGTGACGTTTTCAGCAAGTTCAACATTGAAATGCAGAAATAAGCACTTTTCCATAAACAAGCTCTAAATCATGTTTGATGCACTCTGGATGTCCAATTTTTGCTGTGCTGTGTCTAGTTGAGATGAAATGAACACCGTGGATGTTTTCAGCAAGTTGCAACATTGAAATGCAGAAATAAGCACTTTTCCATAAACAAGCTCTAAATCATGTTTGATGCACTCTGGATGTCCATTTTTGCTGTGCTGTGTCTAGTTTGAGATGAAATGAACACCGTGGATAGTTTTCAGCAAGTTGCAACATTGAAATGCAGAAATAAGCACTTTTCCATAAACAAGCTCTAAATCATGTTTGAAGCACTCTGGATAAAAAATGTTTTTTGTTATGTTTATTCGAGATGTTATGAAAACACTGTAGACTGTTTTCAGCAAGTTGCAACATTGAAATGCAGAAATAAGCACTTTTCCATAAACAAGCTCTAAATCATGTTTGATGCACTCTGGATGTCCAATTTTTGCTGTGCTGTGTCTATTGAGATGAAAATGAACACTGTGGACAGTTTTCAGCAAGTTGCAACATTGAAATGCAGAAATAAGCACTTTTCCATAAACAAGCTCTAAATCATGTTTGATGCACTCTGGATGTCCAATTTTTGCTGTGCTGTGTCTAGTTGAGATAAATGAAAACTTGTGGACAGTTTTCAGCAAGTTGCAACATTGAAATGCAGAAAATAAGCACTTTTCCATAAACAAGCTCTAAATCATGTTTGAAGCACTCTGGATAAAAAATGTTTTTGTTATGTTTATTCGAGATGTTATGAAAACACTGTAGACTGTTTTCAGCAAGTTACAACATTGAAATGCAGAAATAAGCACTTTTCCATAAACAAGCTCTAAATCATGTTTGATGCACTCTGGATGTCCAATTTTTGCTGTGCTGTGTCTAGTTGAGATGAAATGAACACCGTGGACAGTTTTCAGCAAGTTGCAACATTGAAATACAGAAATAAGCACTTTCCATAAACAAGCTCTAAATCATGTTTGATGCACTCTGATGTCCATTTTTGCTGTGCTGTGTCTAGTTGAGATGAAATGAACACTGTGGACAGTTTTCAGCAAGTTGCAACATTGAAATGCAGAAATAAGCACTTTTCCATAAACAAGCTCTAAATCATGTTTGATGCACTCTGGATGTCCAATTTTTGCTGTGCTGTGTCTAGTTGAGATGAAATGAACACCGTGGACAGTTTTCAGCAAGTTGCAACATTGAAATGCAGAAATAAGCACTTTTCCATAAACAAGCTCTAAATCATGTTTGATGCACTCTGGATGTCCAATTTTTGCTGTGCTGTGTCTAGTTGAGATGAAATGAAACTTGTGGACAGTTTTCAGCAAGTTGCAACATTGAAATGCAGAAATAAGCACTTTTCCATAAACAAGCTCTAAATCATGTTTGATGCACTCTGGATAAAAAATTTTTTGTTATGTCTATTCGAGATTATGAAAACACTGTGGACAGTTTTCAGCAAGTTACAACATTGAAATGCAGAAATAAGCACTTTTCCATAAACAAGTCTAAATCATGTTTGATGCACTCTGGATAAAAAAAATGTTTGTCTGTGTTTATTCGAGATGTTATGAACACTGTGGACAGTTTTCAGCAAGTTGCAACATTGAAATGCAGAAAATAAGCACTTTTCCA